>NW_019719382.1:608563-608963 GCF_002891405.2 Cryptotermes secundus
GAGGAAATGTTAACGAAGTACAATCTGAAGTGGAATCAGCTAAAATGTGTGACAACTGATGGTGGTAAAAATATGTCTGGAACAGGTAAAGGCTTAGTTGGAAGCATTTACACAGCTTGTGAAAATGCAAGGTGTACAAGGCCTATGGTTATTCATTGTATCATTCACCAGCATGTACTTTGTGGCAAATATCTTAATCTGTCGTGTGTTTTAGAACCAGTTGTGTCAACAGTGAACTTCATTCATTCTCGTGGGCTGAAAACCATCGTCAGTTCCGTGATTTTCTGTCAGAAGTGGAAGCCGGATATCCTGACTTACCCTACCACACAGCAGTTCGATGGCTCAGCAGTGGTAAAGTTTTATTAAGATTTTTTGAACTCAGAGCAGAGATTGAAATTTT
>NW_019719382.1:610737-619524 GCF_002891405.2 Cryptotermes secundus
TTAATTAGTTAAGCCCAGAGACCACTTTACTTTACATATTATATACTGTTGAATGGCAGGATAATTATGTGTAATAAACTGGGAAAGTTACAGTAGGGTCTGTGTTATATTTTGACACTATTTTCCTGGAAATACTGAGGAAAACCACACAGCAACTGAGTCTGGACAGCTAGTCTCCTGTAGAAATTTGAAATATTGAATGCAAAGCAAACCACTGCACTGCAGCATTCTTTAAGAGACATATTTCCTCTATCAAAGTCTCTGAAACTTTTTTGAATCTTACGATTATGAAAATACTGACGGAACCTCACAGAAAATAACAAGCAGTTCTCACTGACTTTTATACCAACTTCCCTTTAACCCTTTGACGTGGTCATTTAAATTCNTCGTCTGTACTGAGAGGCTAACACGAATTGTATACTAACAGTTACACAACTGCCACCTATTTCTCATCCCCTTTATGCAAATGTTGCCAGACTTAACTCCCTTGTTTATAATTAACACATGGAAAGGCGTCACACAAAATTTGTAGCTACATTTATACATAATCTTCACACTAAATTTCAAATCCTTAGCTGCATGATTCATCAGTTACTTTCACCAAATAGGAGAGCTTCACACATATTTTTCTCAGAAGCTATGCTGTACCATCACATGTGTGCACGTGCATGTACACACACAAACTGGCATACATTTTGGGTGGTACTACTTGTACAATAAAATTTCATTACAATCCGTGAACAAACTCAACATATATATATATATGCAAAAGTTTAATTAAGCCATTCAGTAAAGTCATCTTTAAAGTAAACTAAAGTACAATAAAACAAGGATACCTCGACAAAATTTAAGGTTTATCATGTAAGGCTCAACTTAAAATAGTCCCATAACTTGTGCTAATACATGCATTTGGATGGACATGAAAAACTAATGGATCCTTTCTAGAATAAAGGAAATAATCAGTAACTAACCCCTGTTTTGTCACACAGTCTCAATGTGTTATAAGAACCAACAGCAAACAGGTCTCCACCTGGAGCCCAGGAAATAGATGTAATTGGGTAATCATCCAGCTGGCTGCAGTACAACTGCCTGCCATAAATGTCCCACACCTGGAAAGACAGTCCTGCATAAGACGAGATCTGAGATTTCCACTGCAATGAAAACTGCAATTGTGGTCTTATGCTTTATGACACTGTGTACTTTCACAGTTGGTGACTAAGGTTTAGGAAGAACCCGCTGTCTCCATTTTCAGGGTAGAAGGGTACATCTATGTTCAAGTACTTCTATGATGAAGTGGGAGGCAGTAGGTTGCTCTGAAACATTGGCAACCATCTAAGAAACTATATGGTTTCACAACCCAGAAGACTTTATTCTTACCACTGCAAATCATGCCTCTGCATTGCAGAAGGAATGTGATATTGAAAATGTGTCTGTATCATGAAATTCTGTAAAGCAAGCCACATTTCTCATTGACTGAGTATTATGTGTACCACAAGTGGAGGTTAGTTTCCACAGAAATTCTTTTGATGCAAAGCTGTAACAGGAACACATTTTCTTCCAAACCACAAATAATGAAAGTTACATAAAAATAAAGTGAAAAGAAAACTTTAATAACTTAAATTTCAATCTTCAAGATTTTTTATGAAATTACTTACTCTGTATCTACAATCCTCGCCTCCAGATATGATGAGATTGTTACTTGGGTTCCATGCCACTTTCAATATAAGGCCATCATGTGCTCTCCACTGAAAAAGGAAATGCCTTGATCTAAATAAAAATTATACTCCACAAAAAACTCACAGATCACTTGCTAAGTAACAAATTCACTAAATACATAACAGTCTCCCTTAAGTATGTAGATGTCAGTTATTCTGCTGACCTATAAATTCTTTGTCATTATGGCACTGAAATGTTCATCATCATATTAAAAATACATTCCATCAGATCTGATCCTGAGCCAGTTCAATTCACTTTAATATCTACACAACCAATTTCCATGACAACCCATTTCAATATTATTCTCTGAAGTGGTCTTTTTCCATAATAATTCCAAACTAAAGTGATGAACATATTTATTGTTCTCCCTCATACACACCACATATCCTTCTTGTTCATTCAATTACCCTACACCAGAAGGACTTCCCAGAGAATAATAAACAAACTCACTCCATCATGAAAGTGGTAAGTTACAAGAAGTAACATTCACTCTATTATGTCAAATTCTTGCGGGCTTTTCAAATAGCTATACTAAAAATTACAGATGCACCTAACCTTATTAGGTTTGCTGTTTGGAGTAAGATGTTTGATGATCAACATTTTTCCAGAAGTGTGTAGAACTTGATTGGAGTCTGGTCCCCATGCAGCACTATATATTGGTGTGTCTGACTGCACAATAGTTGAGCGTAACATTCCACTTCGAGACCAAATTTTAACTTGGCCATCTTCACCAGCTGATATAACAAGAAAACTGAATGAACCTCACCAGTCCATGTCAGGTTTTGAGACGCTGATTTCCGCAATTCTCCCTTGTGGGAAAGGGCTATCAGAGAGTGCTGTAACTACAGCTGTCTTTGTCATTTACTGCCAATGTGATAAATATGTACTGATATTTTTTTACTATCAATGCCAACAGGACAATATCACTTGAAAGGACACCTTTTCAAAGTTAGATTAATGAACATTCCCATTTGCAAAAGATGCCTACAAAAAGATGAATCAGCCACACATAACCTATGTGACTGTCAGGCTATGGTTTACTTAAGCTGTCATCACCTGGGCCATTACTTTATGGAAGCATGACTACCAAGACACCTCTGTACACTTCATCTGAAGTGCAGGATTGTTGGAGGGCTGAAACAGAGGGGGTGCATGATAGATCTCTCATGATCGTGGTTCAAGGGTCAGCCAAGGCGCACCCATAATTAATTAATTAATTAATTTTACTATCACTAAAGCTAAGGACAAAAACAAAATGATGCTGCTTGTATTTAACAGAGGAACAACTACAGCTACTCAGAAAGACTGGCATAAATACAGAGAGGCTATCCAATGGTGGTGCTGCCATACATCCTTTTTGCTATGGGTGATCCAAAAGTATATATACATACAATCTATACTGAAGGCAAAATGACTTCTAACATGAATGATATTGCTAATAAATTCAATAAATATTTTACTGATGTAGCTGATAACATACATAAACACATTAAAGATAATGGTCTAAATGACAAATCCAAACCTATGACTACATGACGTACTTGACTAATGCTTTTGAGAGACCTATCCCGAGCATTAACATAACTAAAACTATGAGTAGGGAAACTGAAAAGATAATACTGTCCCTCAAATCAAGTCAATCACATGGATATGATGAAATATCGAATAATATACTTAAAATCTGTAAAACTTTTATTAGTGAACCTATTAGTTTCTTATGTAACAAGGCTTTGTTCAAGGGTGTTTTCCCTGATAGATTAAAATATGCTACTATTATATCTATTTATAAAAAAGGTGATAAAAGCTTGGTATTTAATTATACACCCATTTCCATATTAACACCCATTAATAAAATTTTTGAGAAGGTGATGTATAGTAGACAGCTAAAACATTTGAAAGAAAATAATATACTAAGTAAATATCAGTTTGGATTTAGAGAAAATCAATGGACTGATAATGCAAGCTATTGTCTAATTTCGAGAATACTAGACTCTTTAAATAAAAAAATGCAAGTCAGTGGGATTTTTTGCGACTTGGAGAAAGCCTTTGATTGTGTTAGTCATGAAATATTATTAAACAAATTAAGGTATTATGGAACAAAGGACAAAAAATATAATCTATATGAATCTTATCTATTAGATAGAAAACAGAGAACTGGCATTCTCAATGGATTAGATAGTAGCAAAGTAAACTCAAGATGAGCTAAAATAACCAACGGTGTCCCCCAAGGATCCATATTGGGACCACTGCTGTTCATAATTTATACAAATGACTTACCAAAAATATTGGAGGTGATGAGTACTCCAATACTTTTTGCTGATGATGCTTGTATGTTGATTTCTCATGCCAATACAATAAAATTCAAAACCACAAAAAATGAAGTATTCAGGATATTGGATGATTGGTTCAAAAAGAATTTAATGTCTCTTAATATAATAAAAACATATTATATAAATTTCACTGGAAAAATTAGGTGTGACAACGATATGGGAGATCTTGGTACTATTATAACATGCGCTAATACACAAAATTTCTTGGCCTGACTATCCAAAATGACATAACTTGGGATGGTCATATACAAGACATAAGTAAAAAATTGAGTATGGCCTGCTATATGATAAGAAATGTAAAACAAATGGTCTCCATGAAAACATTAGAAAGTGTTTATTTTTAACATTTCCATTCTGTCATGTCAAACGGTATGTTTTGGGGTAACTCGTCTTATGCCGAAAGAGTTTTTAAGTTGCAAAAGAGAGTTGTAAGAATAATGAAAGGATGTGGCTCAAGAGATTCATGTAGAAGACATTTTAAGGATATGAATATATTTCCTTTAAGAACACAATATATATACACCTTGATGATGTTTGTACTAAAAAACAGAAGAATAATGGATACAAACAAAGTTCACTATGAAATAAATACTAGACACATTACGGATATACATATGACCCAGGTTAATTTGGCGATATATGGAAATGGAGTGTATCATATGGCTGTAAAAGTAGACAATGCACTTCCTGATACACTTAAGGAAATTTCTAATGATATAGAAAGGTTTAAGGGCAATTTAAAGGAATTTTTGTATTTTAGTTCTTTTTATACAGTGGAAGATTTTTTATGAGATAATGCCTGTATAATTTTATTTAATTGAAATTTTAACCAATATGTTAGTTGACTAAAGCTTTTTTTGTAAATTACTTGAATTATCTGTTATAACAGATCTTATTTGATTATACCGTTTTAAAGTTGTAAATATTATTAATTGTATTCTTTATTACCTTTATCTTATACTGTAAATTGTTTACTGTAATACGACTAATTATATTCAACTTTCAAACTTGTCTTATATTATAAACTGGTTTTTAAATAACTGTCTTATTGTACGTGGTGCAATCCAAAAGTTCCCGAAATATATTAATAAAAACTATTACATCTTACCTAGATCTTATTCTGCACCATCACCTTCAAAGTAGTCCCCTTGGGAGCGCATACACCGATCCCAGTGTTTCTGCCACTTTTTAAATGCATCCTGGAAGTCTTTCTTTGTTAGGGTGTTTAGTACCGTCTGCGTTTCCGCTTGAATTTCCTCAACTGCATCAAATCTTCGCCCCTTCAACTTGATTTTCATCTTGGGGAAGAGAAAGAAGTCGCATGGAGCTAAGTCTGGCGAGTACGGTGGGTGGGGAACAACTGCCATCTTGTTTTTAGCAAAAAATTCCTGCACAATGTAAGCCGTATGTGGTCGTGCGTTGTCATGGTGGAGTACCCAGTTGTTCGTGCGCCACTTCTCATGTCCACTCTCAAACGCCTTAGAACATTGCGATAGAACTCTTTATTGACTGCCTGACCAGGAGGGATGAACTCTTTATGAACAATCCCATCAATATCAAAAAACAGATCAACATGGACTTAACGTTGCTCTTGACTTGTCGATCTTTTTTTGGCCGAGGTGAAGAAGGGTTCTTCCATAGCGACGATTGCTGCTTACTTTCAAGGTCATAGCCATAAACCCAACTTCCGTCACCAGTGACAACCTTCAAAAGAAAGTTTGGATCCTCTTGAAGCTGTTGCTGAAGTTCTCTACAGACTTCCAAGTGATGCTTTTTCTGTTCATTTTGCAGCGGTCGTGGCACAAACTTCACCACAATCCTCCTCATGTTCGGTTACTCTGATAAAATTCGTTGACATGTACCACAACTTTGCCTCAAGGTGTTACAGAGGCAGACTGGATGGCCAGTCAGAATCAGATCCCTAACTTTTGTGACATTTTCTGGTGTGGTGCCAGCTGATGGCCATCCCGAACGATCATCATCATCAGTTGATGTTCGGCCATTTTTGAAACACTTGTACCAGTCATAAGTGTGTGTCTGGCCCAAACTGTTGTCACCAAAAGCCTGCTTCGACATTTGGTGCGTTTCTGCAGCAGTTTTCCCAAGTTTGAAACAAAACTTCATACAGACACGCTGCTCTCTCAGGTCAGCCATTGAAAAACTGCAAACTCACGGAAACACAACAATGGAAATAAGTTCACCAACAATAAACCCAACCACTCAACTCGACGCCGCTTGCCACACTGATTCAAGAAGGATGTGTGAGGAGACACCTAGCGGTATTTCGATGTACTCATAACCATTCGAGCGCAAAATTCAAATTTCGGTAACTTTTGGATTGCCCCACGTATAAGCATGATTAGTAAATAATATTTGGACTGAATTTTTTATCTTAAAATTGTCAATGTCTTACTTATTATTTTCAAGATAAACTTTTAGGTGTGATTTAGATCTTGTATACTATAAACTTGTTATACTGATAACTGCTTGATTTCTAAGCAAAATGAGTTTATATTTCTGGATGATTTCTATATCTATTGGTTATTTCAACCTTGTAAGGATTTTATGGAATGTGAATAAATGAATGAATGAAAAATAATCTGTCATACGCTAAGCATACCGTAAGTCATGATTACTAGTCCTGTGTTTAGATAGATATAATTCATTCTAAGATATATGTACTGGGAATAATGTAGGTGGGCCAGTACCCTTCATTCTATGATGCTGCTGGGTAGGAAAGGAAAATCTGTGCAGTAATCCATGCAGTGGAAAGGCTGGGTCCTGGCGCAGCTGCCAAATAATCTTACTGTCCATATGAATGTGCTACACTGGTTTAGAACTTGCATTCCAAAATCTCAGATTCATTACCAATCAGACCTTGTGAGAATTTCCATGATGCCTTTTCCATTCATCACATCTGATGAGCAGAAAACCTTATAAATATGGGGAATATCAGGAAATTACTGTCACTTCATGGACAGCAGGTAGTACCATCTCAGAAAGGAAATCCTGTATCACTGCCGGGGAAAATAGAGGTCAGGAACATCAAATTATCCATAACTGGAGGCACATGCCACAACAATTTTACATTTTAAGAGTATTTTTTATTGCCAATGGGGCGGGACTAAGGACCTTGTACTGCGGCCACTTCTGGCCTATTGTACCAGTCCCAAATGATAGGTGAGGGTGGTTGTGGAGCAACTGGTGGAATGAAAATTGGCAGGGGGAACCGAAGTACTCAGAAAAAACCTGCCCCCGCGCCACTTTGTCCACCACAAATCCCACTTCACCAGACCCAGGATCGAACCTGGGCTGCCACAGTGGGAAGCCAGCGACTAACCGCTTGAGCTATGGCACGGCCCATTTGAAGAGTAAGGGTTAAATACAACTAAGAACATCTGTAATCTGTACATGCAGTGTATATGGTATGTGGTCTGTACTGCAAACATCTTACCAGTTAGTAACCCAGCACCATCATAACTCCAACGTCCAGTCAAAGCAGCTCCTTGGTGGGCATCCACACTTTTCTCAATTCTGCCATTCTTACTGATGAGATGGAACTTCCCTTAATAATCAACATACAATAGTACTTTACACACAGGTACATACTAACAGAGAATCCATAAAAGAAAAGCAGCACATCAAAAGCCTAAGCCCTCTGAGAAGAGTATACATACACTATTTCTATGTTCCTTGACTTTGCTTCAGCGAATACACCAGGACATTTTCATTTGCTTGACTTAATCACACCTGCCACTTGGTATACAGATTTCTTTCAAGAGCAATGGATTCAAACACTAAACTGAGGATAACTCTGAATGAAGTTAATTTAACACTAAGATTATGGAGTTGGGATCATTGAAACTGAACATGAAATGGGGGTCAATCTACACCAACAAATAAAAATTATATTTCATACCTGACCACCTCAGAGTTAAGCAATTTTTGTAACCATGTAGTTCCAGTGGACAGTAGTATACACGACAATTTGACTGATTCATGACCATTAGAATTTTGAAAACAATATCCAAAGATGAGGGAAAAAAAACTCATTTTTGGAAATAAGTTGTCTTACAAAAGTGGTATAACTTCTGCCCCAGGTGAAATACAGAGATCATTCCATACTACAGGGTGAATCATATAGAACCGGCCCGATGAATTTGCTAATAATTCCGCAGGTGATGCATATAACCGCTCACAATTACGACATAATAATCTGTGGGCTGTGCTGAGTCGAATGGTGTGCGCATGATCCAGCAAGTGGCAGCCCTTATGCTGCAAGGTCAAGGACACTCCCGAAACGTGTCTGCAGTACGCAGGCGACAGTCATGGAGTACACTGTTGAACAGCGAGTGTTTCTAGTGCCTACTTGAAAACGGCGGACACTTTCAACACCTGCTCTGATAACGGCACACAATCCAAGATAAGATATGTGTAAATTACTTCAATATCTGTATGGTATATTTTATATTACAGCTCATTTCGTCAGGCCGGTTCTATATGACTCACCCTGTAGTTTCAAACCTAATAAAATATCCTTTCCAGTAACGTATTACACCAATATATTCAGCACAGATGTTTTCCAGGTCTTCAAATTTGACCTCTGACTTTGAATTCCTCAAAATTATATGCATGCACACAGTGTGCATAATAATAATAATAATAATAATAATAATAATAATAATAATAATAATAATAATTCAATTCTTTATTATTTATGTGCCAAGTCAACAGCCGTAAG
>NW_019719382.1:620566-622970 GCF_002891405.2 Cryptotermes secundus
CCACTGTCGCGCGACGGGATATCTGCCTGCAGATGGCAGCCAACTTTATCCGGGACGCATGATCTCCTCGGGTCCAAGATTTCCTGAAGATGTTCCTCTTGCGCCATGCCACTCTTGCAGAGCGGGACACCCTCCTGCTGATGACGGCCAATTTATTCTGGGGTCCACAACTTTCCCATGTCAAATTCTCCATATTTCGTCGATTGCGGTCCCTGCGCCTTTTCTTCTTCGGTTCTCTGACCGGCATTACTTCGGCGTCTTGTACAGGTACCTCTAGTAGCTCTGCCGCCTCAGGTTTCCTGTTCGCTGAAGTCGGCTGTTCTTCTTCAGGACGTGCCTCCCTTTCTGGGCAGGCCAACGTCTCATTGTCTTCATTCGGAATCGACTGTCGGTTAACTACAACCGCTTTTCCTCTTGGATTTTTCTCCATTACATCCTGGCAGGCTGTCGTCTCTTCCAGCCAGGCGTTGAAGTCGGCGTCTAATTTCGTCAGCATGCTATCTGCTTTTTCTTGATTGAATTCTAACTTCGCCAGGAAATCTTCTCTGTCTTTTTTTTTGGCTGGTCTCCATTCGCACTCTGTCGGCATCGGCTTTTGCTTGGTTTGCCCTCATCTCTTCTTGATGGGTTTTCATGTCGGCGTCCATTCTTGGCAGCATTTCGATTATTCGCTGCATATCTTGTTTCTCCATTTTGTAGCAGTAGAATAGTCGGAGCAGTCGTACGTTTAATTATTCTTTGAGGCGTATCTAAGCTCGTAAAAATTCTGATACCAAATTGTCACGTGTCTTGAGTTCGAAACTCGTCGGTCACGTGTGTAAGTCCAAATCCCGTTGGTCACGTGTGCAAGTCCAAATCCCACTTCTGACACCAGTTGTCGCGTATTGGGCGTATATCGCGACAAATAACTTCACGCCGTATTTTATATAGCGAATTTGATTTCACATTCGCATTTACAATCACCCAAATTACAGATTTACGATTACTGCTATCTGCAGTATCACAATTAGTACACTCCAAATGCCACAATACAACTGACTGGTTGCTGGCTAACTCGGAACCAACCCGGAGGTAGCTCGAGGACTCACTCGGAGGTAGCTCCAGGACTGACTATTACCAGTATACTGGTATCATCTGCAAATAGCACCACTTCCCCGTTAGTTATATGGAGGCGTAGGTCATTTATGTAAATCAAAAATAAAAATGGGCCCAAGGTTGACCCTTGTGGAATCCTACCTTTACAGTCCTTATTTTTGAATTAAAATGAGTCATACAGTCCCTGTTGCCCTTAGAAATTAATTCCACATATTGTGCCCTCAGTGTTAGATATGATTTTAGCCAGGTATTAATTTGCCCTCTTATCCAACAATGCTCTAATTTTTCTAGCAAAATATCATGGTTAATAACATCATAAGCCTTTGTTAAATCAAAGAAAATACCCACTGGTAGTAAATTCTTATCCAAAGCTTCTTGTATCTTCCTGATAAATGACTGATATGCTGATATTGTTGATTTATCTTTTTGGAATCCATATTCTTTTTCAGTTAATATTTTAAATGTAGCTGTAAAGGACACCAGTCAATTGTATAATATTTTTTCCAAGATCTTTGAGAATACTGATAACACCAATATAGGTCTATAGCTACTCGCTTCATGTTTGTTTCCTCTTTTGTAAATTGGCTTGATCTTTGCAATTTTCAGTAAATGAGGGAAATGATTTATTGATTCATTAAATATAAAACTGAGTGGTTTTTTTATACTTGTGATGCATATTTTTATAAGAAAATCTGGGTTTCCATCAGCTCCTACTGAGGCTTTGCCCTATAATTTAGATGCTTCTACGACAATTTCTTCTTCCGAGATTGGTCAAAAATACATTGAATTTGGGTTTCCTGTTACAACTTTTTTCACGATATTTCTTTGGTCTTACTCTTGTTTTCCTCCATGAGTTCTTCAACTCTCTCTATAAAATATGAGTTCAGTGTGTCAGCCACCTCCTGGGAGTGGGATATTTTCCTGTTATATCCTTGTAACCGCATCTCCTGGTCATCCTTTCCTACGTTGCCCATTCTTTTATTTATTATCTGCCATATTATTTTATTTGGGTTAGATGCCCCTTCTACCCATTTATCATTTTGTCTCTTTTTTGCTTCTAAAATAACCCTTTTATATATCCTTTGATAACTACTGATATAGCTTACTATTTCGATTGGCAAAGCTATCCTCTGTTTTAATCGTTTAAAAACCTCATTTTCAGGCAAGATATTTTTATTCCTTCTGATATCCATTTCTTATTCTCAGTATTTCTCTTTATTACTGGTTTCAGTGCAAATATTTGATTAACCTTTAAGAGCCGAGTGATGCCATATGGCGTCATTAAAATAAAGTCAAGGGAACGAATGAC
>NW_019719383.1:0-91448 GCF_002891405.2 Cryptotermes secundus
GGCCGCCGCGGTAGGAAGCCAGCGACTAACCGCTTGGGCTATGGCGCGGCCATATATAGGATTAGTCTGCAGTAAGATAGGCTGACCGTGGACACACTGGCCCGCTCTACTTTCGTGCAAGGGAGGTTGCAGTACGAGTGCGGGGCACCTAGCAATACAATACACTCGGGGAAGCATGGCGTGCACGTTTTGCGTGTAGTATGTATTTAAACGTTTATGAAATAGCCTAAACTGGTCTCAGGTTCTCAGTGTGAACATGAGAAGGAACGCCTATAACTTGGTTCTAACTACTCCCTTGTATGCTGCACCTGAGCGACTTTCTGCACTCCACAACAAAGATACGCGTAGGGCTACTGAACAGTCACCGCATAAAACAATCTATGCTATAATTGTTATTGAATTACATGCAATAACGTTTAGTAAGAGTTACCATGTGTCGACTTTTAACATCGTCCTCATAGGGCCTAATGTATATTCTCCGCAAAGTATTATTACATACAATAACGGATTAGTAATTCCAAATAATAAGTAGGGCTAAGTAGTGAAGTTAAGTTTAAATTTCAAGTCGCAAACTTTTATTCCATATTTTAAATTCTAGAAATTCGGAATTGCTACTTCAGTAATGTCTATGACAGTAGTTTGCATAGAACACTCGTCAGTCCTGATGATGACCGAATTTAAGGTCGAATTATCAGGTCAAGAACAAATTTTACTGCATATAAAACAATGGTTGTGTTTCATGTGAGGGTATGAAACATCTATGTTTTACCCTTGGATTTTGCAATAGAAACCACAGCACTGCTGCATACGTTACCTTCCAAGATTGCCATATGGGCTGTCATTTTGGTCGTCCATCGATCTCCGTGACTAAATTAAGCATTATTACAAAAGTGAATCTATTACTTCATGACATTCAAAGTTCCACCGTAAGCTTTCCAGAGAAATGACTTAAAGAGGAGGGAGGTGCATTAGCACGCACGTCAATTCTGAAGTCCCTAGAAGCCATAAGCAACTATATCGCACGCCAATGTAGCAGAAGCTTCGAAAAGTTAGTGTGAATTGTCAGGTGGTCTTCTATGGTAATGCGCCCATTTTATGCCCAGTTTCGTTTTCTTATACTTCGTGTTGTAAAGAAGACCACAAATAATATATTCTGTAAGTCAAAGGGTATGAAGTAGCATAAAAGCAAACAATATGTAGATGTCCATGCTATGTGAGACCCTTATCACACGGCGTGGCGCGTCCTCAGGTTGCGGATGAAGGAGACGCCCTCCAGATATGTAGGGCAGCTGCGAATATTCTGAATAAGTAGTTGCTGAAAGCCGACAATGGGTGGTCATCAAGCTTGGGAGTTGGGCGTGGAGCTAACAACGCCTCGCTGTAAAAAATAAACTCGTTACGAAAGATCACAAGAAGTCTCGGACCTGAACGGATTCCTTGAATAAACGACCTAAGCGAAAGAAAATGGATATGAGATTTGGTATTTGGAATGTCAGAAGTATGTATAGGGCAGGTTCGCCCAGGGCAGTGACGGAAGAAATCTCAAAATATGTTACATTTGGTGGGAGTACAGGAGGTCAGGTGGGATGGAGGTGGCATCGCACCAGCAGGAGACTGTACATTTTTCTATGGAAAGGGGAATGAAAATCATGAATTAGGTACAGGTTTCTTCGTACATAAGAGAATCATATCAGCAGTTAAGTGGGATGAGTTTGTTAGTGATAGGGTATCATGCAATACACTAAGAGGTCGCAGGTGTGACATCATTATTCTGAATGTCCATGCTCCAACAGTGGACAAAATTTATGGCGCGAAGAACAAGTTCTGCAAAGAATTAGAACACGTGCTACTTAAATATCCTAATTACCACATGAAATTTTGTGAAAAGTATGATGTTGCCACATCGAAACATTCACAAATTTACTTGGATATCTCCTGGTGGAAAGACGCACAAATAGACCATATTTTGATAGACAGGAGACGGCACTCAAGTATACTTGATGTCCGATCGTTCAAGGCAGCAGATTGTGATACTGACCACTATCTGGTGGTGGTAGGAGTTAGGGAAAGACTGGCAGTGAGTAAACAACTCACAGAGTTCATATGGAGAGGTTCAATCTCAAGAAACTAGACGAGGTAGAGAATGAGAGCAGAATCGTGTTGAAATCTCAAATACGTTCACAGCTTTGAAAAACTCAAAGACACTGAGGTGGATGTTAATAGGGCTCGGGAAACTATTGGAGAGAATATAAACATTTCTGCTAAAGAGAGTCTAGGTTAGTATGAACTGAAGAAACATAGGCCATGGTTCGATGAGGGATGCTCAAATTAGTAGACCAAAGGAAACAAGACAAATTGCAATGGTTGAAGGGTCCACGCGAAATAAATAGGGATAATCTGTACAATGTGAGACGCGACACCAGCAGGCATTTCAGGAATAAGAGAGGGAATATCTGAAAAAGCAAAATTTATGAGCTTACAACGAACAGTAAGAATATTATAAATCTGTAGAAATGAATAAATGACCTTAAGAGGGGTTGCCAACCTAGAAGTAATTTAGTGAAGGATGAGAATGGTCATCTGCTTGCAGATTCCCACAATATTTTGAATAGGTGGAAAAACAAATTCCAGCAGAAGTGATTCCATTAGGAGGTGAAATACGTATTACGTTCTAAGTTCTATAAGCTACTTAATTCTATTTGGAATAAGGAAAAATTGTCTGATCAGTGGAAGGAGTCTATTATTGTACCAGCTCACAAGAAGGGTGATAAAACTGACTGTAGTAATTATCGGGGGATTTCACTGCTATCAACTTCACATAAAATTTTGTCCAATATTCTTGCAAGGTTAAGTCCATACATAGATGAAATTATTGGGGATCACCAGTGTGGGTTTCGACGTAACAGATCAACTATGATCAGATCGTTTGCATTCGTCAGACATTGGAGAAAAAATTAGAGTACAATGAAACAGTATATCAGCTATTCATAGACTTCAGGAAAACCTATGATTCAGTTAGATGGGAAGTGTTGTATGTAGGCGAGTCAAATGGAAACCGTAAAACTTAGATAAAAGTTCGAAATATCGCGCCATTGTCCTATAAGTTGGCAGACATGTTACCAATGCTATAAAGAGTCATTCCTCATCACCAAAACCCGAGATGTTCCGGACGCAGCCATTTGCAGGGATGACATGCCGCGGGCGAACACTATCACCAGTGCCTCATATTCAGACCTCTTGAAGAATCATCTTCGACCTGCAGTCAGATCAAAGTGACGTGGACTTTTGACTAGAGGTGTCCTTTCGCAACATGACAATGCTCGGCCCCGTACTTCCCATGCAACAGTTGCAACAATCCAAGACTTGCATTCTGAGTGTCTTCCACACCCGCCATACTCACCAGACCTAGCCCCAAGAGATTACCACATGTTTGGGCCACTCAAAGAGGCAATGGGAGGAAAGCAGTTCCGTTCTGATGAAGAGGTACAGCAGGCGGTGCAGGCAACCACAAGAATTTGTTTCTAGAGGAATCCATACACTTTGTAAATGCTGGAGGGCCTGTATTCAACGAAATGGAGACTATGTAGAAAAATTATATAGTTCAGCACTGCTTTCAACAAGTAAATTAAATTAAAAAAATTATGGTTTTTATTTGAATCACCCCCGTACAATATTATCATACAGTTTTGGGTACCCATGGAACTAGTTAACTAGTTATGGCGATTAAAATGTGTTTAAACAAAACGTATGGTAGAGTCCGTATAGGTATACATCTGTCTGATAATTTTCCTATCCAGAATGCTCTAAAACAGAGAGATCCTTATCGTCACTGATTGTCAACTTTGCTTTAGAACATAACTTCATAAAGGTCCAGGAAAATCAGGTGGGATTGAGATGTGAATCTACTGGGTGATAATATACAGAGTGTTTCACGACTTTAGGGCATGACTGCAGGAGGTGATTTCGTAGGTCTTTTTGATCAAAAAAGTTCATATAAACATCTGTCCGATTTTGGACGGTTACGGAGTTATGACCGTTTTTTCAATCCCGTACACGCCCTCGTGTGAACCGCGTCTATCATCTGGCGGGTCGCTATTTTTAGCCAGCTACAGACAGAGCGTTCTCGTTATCTCGACACTTGAGAGGTACCTAAGGCGTGGTAGGCTAGTGTGCCGACTACTGGTGTTCAGAACAGTTCTCATCTCGGTGTGTCTGTTACGTTCACGATGCCATTTACATTTTCATTTGAGGAGTATGCAGATATGATTTATGTGTACGGGTTTTGTGACGGTAACTCAGTTCTTGCCGTAGCTGAATATCAGCAACGGTTTCCGAATCGTAGAATACCGAACCGGAGTGTTTACTGGAGTTTACCAGGCATTGCGAGATACCGGTAGACTTCCCGGCGTTCGTATTGCAGCCGAGCGTGGTGTTAATGAAGTCGCCAATGAAGAAGGCATTGTTCGTATGGTACACCGCAGTCCACGTAAGAGTACGCGAAGAATTGCCAGCCAGGTCTCCAGACTTAAGCCCACTGGATTATTGTGTGTGGGGATGGATGAAAGAACTGGTTTACAATGTGAAGGTGGAACGCGAGATGCTTTGCTCGGTCGCATTCTGGACGCCGCTGAAGCTGCTACGTGCTACTCGCGCAGGTCACAACCGAGCGGCAGCCTGTGTTGCGGCCGGCGGTGGCATTTTCGAAAATCAGCTTTAAGCACCAGTCAATTCAAATTAAAGGTAATTTCACGAAGTTAACTTTACATACTTTAAATGCATCATGTATTATGCTGGTTTATTATTTTGTTTCCTTTATTGTCAGTAATCGTTACCTTCTATTCTGAGTTTGAAACGGTCATAACTCCGTCACCGTCCAAAATCGGACACATGTTTATACGAACTTTTTCGATCACAAAGACCTAGGAAATCACCTCCTGCAGTTAAGCCCTAAAGTCGTGAAACATCTTGTAGAGAAAGATATAGACCTTAACTGATGCAAGTAAGGAGGTTTGTCTAGTAAACACAGAGAAAACTAAGTATATGTTGCTTTGTCATCACCAAAATGCTGGGCAAAATCATGACATAAAGAAAGGAAACAGATATTTTGAAAATGTGGCACAGTTCATATATTTGGGAACGACGATAACAGATCGAAACCTGATACAGGAGGAAATAAAGAGAAGATTGAATTCGGGTAATGCTTGCTACCATTCAGTCCAGAACCTTTTGTCTTCTCGTCTGCTGTCCAGGAACATAAAAATTAGAATATACAAAACTATAATTTCGCCTGTGGTTCTGTATGGGTGTGAAACTTTGTCTCTGACATTAAGAGAGGAACATAGACTGAGGGTGTTTGAGAAGAGGGTGTTGAGGAGAATATTTGGACCGAAGAGGGATGAAGTACAGGAGGTTGGAGAAAACTACATAATGAGGAACTTCGTAACTTGTTCTGTTCACCAAGTATAATTAGAATAATCGAGTCAAGGAGGATGAGATAGCCAGGGCAAGTAGCACGAATGGGGGAGAATAGAAATGTATATACTTTACTGATGAGAAAGCCAGAAGGAAAGAGACCTCTAGGAAGACCAGGACGTAGGTGGCTGGACAACTTTAAAATGGATCTTAGAGAGAAAGAATGGGGTGATATGGGCTGGATAGATCTGGCTCAGCATAGGGACAAGTGGAGGGCTCTTGTGAACACGGTAATGAACCTTCGGGTTCCATAAAATATTGGGAAATTATTGAGTAGCTGTAGAATTGGCGGCTCCTCATGAAGGGGTCAGCTCCATGAGTGAGTGGGTAGGTGGGTGAGTGAGTATTCGCTCTTAATTTGTTAGTTTTCAGTTAGTACATATTTAGTATGTAGCGGTCGAATTATGTTAATGGCGTCACGAGGGGTAATCGTAATCTACAGATACAGCTGGAAGTGCCATTTTGGTGCTAGTGCATCAAGTGCGACGTCTTTGATGATCACTTCTGACATCAGATTAGACGCAGGCTTGAAGGACAGTACTATTCATTTAATGCGTTACATGTTCTACTGGCTTGATGGGGGGGGGGGGGGTGTGAAACCCAGGACTATCCCCTTTTTTTTTTAATTTTAANTTGTAACACACAGTATCATCCTATTCATTTGTAAATTTAAACTGTAGCTACAGGTATTATTTCAGTTCCTTCGAAGTTATTACTTTTATGTTCTTACGCTGTGTGCCATTTCCCCAACATAGGTGGGTAAGGGTACGCTGTCCATGTTTCTTCTTTTCAACATTTCTTCTGTTACTGATGCGGCTTCAATTATTTATATATGGTGACATCAGTTTAATTTCCTTTCTCTGAAAAATATTGTAACAGTTGGAGAGTGATCACCGCGGAGGAACAGAGCCACAGGAAAGTGACGTCATGAGTAGAACTCTCAGAAGGAAGGAGTGGCGATGCGCCGATGGGTTATTCGGGACGAACAGCCTTACGGACGGAGCAATGTAACGTGGACGGACAGAGCGTTGATAAAGAAATGTTTGGTAAACAAATCTCCACAATAGAGAGACTGTTTTCTATGGGGTGCGCGCCGCGATAGTTGCTATGCAATGGTTCGGTAAACATGTTTCAACAGTGGAAGACCGTGCTTTCCGTGGAGTTCGTGCAAAGGAGTTACCTTAAAAACAAACGGTACTACAGTTCATTGTACATGGAAGTAGGAAGTAAGAATAAATTTGTAATTATATGTAAATACCGACAATGGACTTAATAATACAGGCTATGACCGACAAATGACATATCCGACCTCTCGTCAAAGAGGACGCACCGAATGGACAAAACAGTAACTTTCATATAAGAAGAAATACCTGGTCATGAGCTCCAGCTGGGGCTCGACACCAAGACAGACAGACTGACCGACCGTCAGTCGCAATGTGACTTTCACTTTGACAGTTCACTTATGAGTTCTGAGTCCTCGGTAGGAGACAGCTACGAAAAGTTCGTCGACCTGTGAAGACTTTGTGTGTGCTATAGTGCAGTTGGTTTGGGAGTGTGAAATTTAGTGAGACTTTTATAGTTCCGTTTCCAGCAAGCGGGTAGTGAAGACTAGACCGAGAAGATTAATGTGGAGTGATTGTAAATTGTGTAAATCTGCAAGAGTGTAATAATTATTTGTAGTTACGACCTGCAGGTTGTTAATAAATCCAATTATCAATCCAAACCGGTGTCTCAGTCACCCAAATACGAAACAATATTGTGAAATTGGAAAAACTCAGGGAGTAACATTCTACACTGAATCCGAGAAACCACTGTCACTGTTGATCATCAGTGAAGATATTGCACTGCGCATAAACATGGTACTTCGTTAAACGTACAGCACATCTAAATAAATTTCAAGTTACAACTGCGAACCTGCAGGGGTTCAAGGACAGGTCAGTTGGCATTTGTGGTGGACAAAGTGGCAGAGGCAGATTTTCTCCGAGTACTTTGGTTTCCCCTTTCAATTCTCATTCCATCGACTGCTCCACAATTATCATCTATCATCCGGGGCTGATAAAATAGGCCAGTTAGTGGCCGATGTACCAAGCGGACTCAGTCTCACACCACCCCAAGAAACATTATAACTAAAACTCTCCAATAACAGAGAATTTCCTGTGTTAGAGGGTCGGTTAGTTGTGAACCAAGCAGCCTTCTGTAACCACATCAGATTGATATTTTATGGTAACAAAATGCAACTTCGAATTTTACACCTACTCGAGATGATATACGAAACGCGAATATTCATATTAACTGCTCCCACTACAAGGTCCTAGAAGCCGGGATAGCGACTGGCTACGGGTTGGATGATCGAGGGGTGGGAGTTCGAGTCTAGGTAGGGTCAAGAATTTTCACTTCTCCAAATCGTTCAGACCGGCTCTGGGGTCCACCTCCTATCCAATGGATACGGATTTTTCCCCGGGGGTAAAGGGGCCGGGGCGTGAAGTTGACCACTCACCTCCAGCTAGTGCCGAGGTCAATAAAATATGGATCCATACATCCACTCCCCATACGCCTTCATGGCATAGTGCTTAATCAATTAAGCACAGGAACAACTTCACTTTTTTTACCACAAGGTGCTACCGTGATCTCTTCTGACGGGGGGTTCAGAGTAAGTTCAGACACATCGTCATTAATATTATTATTCTACACTATTTACATGTTAATCCAAAATACAATAATTCTAGGTTTCCTAGCCTCTTGCTGTGTAGCCTCACTGAAGTTCCTGTTCTTGCTTTACTGGTGAGTCCACTTAGCTTAGCAGAGATCGTCAAGAACAGTACGGTCCCGGCTCCACCCGTGGTAACGGGATGTCGGCTGTACATTACCCACAGATGTGCCTATCCAACTACAGGATGAATCGTATAGAACCGGCCCAATGAATTTGCTAACAATTCCGCAGGTGATGCATATAACCGCTCACAATTACGACATAATAATCCGTGGGCCGTGCTGAGTCGAATGGTGTGCGCATGATCCGGCAAGTGGCAGCCCTTATACCGCAAGGTCAAGGACAATACCGAAGCGTGTCTGCAGTGCGCAGGCGACAGTCATGGAGTTCACTGTTGAACAGCGAGTGTTTCTAGTGCCTACTTGAAAACGGCGGACACTTTCAACACCTGCTCTGATCACGGCACACAATCCACGATAAGATATGTGTAAATTACTTTAATATCTGTACGGTATATTTTATATTACAGCTCATTTCGTCGGGCCGGTTCTATATGAATCCCCCTGTAGTACAACCCTCGGCGTCAACTGAGTAATACTGCTCAGTATCTGGACCGTCCGGTGAACACAGCCTTCGGCCGATTCTCTAATTTTTCAGATTTGTCTGTCCTCATTTCGGGATCTAACCTGGCCAGTATTTTCTCAACAACCTACTGACAAGTGACTGACTTACACTACGTTGCATGACTCGACACGACTATATTTACAGTACTGCAACTAATTAACGCTTCAGTGTTGCATCACGTTCACTGACATTTTCAACTTACGATTTTTCTGGCTTAGGGGCTTTCGCCCACCACCGTTATGACCTCAAGGGAATAAGAATAACAATGTTTTATAGCTCGTACCTGCAAAAACTATGCAACGTTAACTTTACCTTTATAGGATCACACTAGACATACTGAAGCGAAACTCTACATAAAACAGCTTCGAAAATTTGTAGTCGTCGTCCTCCTCCTCCTCCACCATCTCCTCATCATCATCTCCTCCTCATCATCATCATCATCAACAACATTATTTAGAAGTATAAATGTTATGGATTTCGTGAAAGTTGGCGTTAACTTGTACAACCTACACACGATAATCCATATGGACGCCATATGAGGTTGCGTATGCAGACTTGTTTCGGACAGACAGTACAGTGTTAACATATCCGCAGCAGCTCTAGACTAGTATTCGGGAGTTAAGAGGATCAAACTTGATCGGACTGTTATGATGCCTGCCAACTTCAGTGGTTATTGAGGGGTTCTATCATCTGGGTATAACGCCGTGTAACCCGTTCAAAGTGAACGAAATTTTCAGAAGAACATATCGATTCAATCTTCAGGGTGGAAGAATAAGCAAAGTAGGAAACCTGAGTGAAGCAGATAGCAAGCAAAGCTCTCCTTGATATTTCCTTTACGCTGGTTTCATGATGGCCAGAAGTCTGGCGGAAGAGAAGGTACACAAAGAAGTTAAAGCAGAGGTCTTAGTTTACTTACCATCGGTTGAGGAGGAAGTTGAACCATTCAGCTGTCTCGTCCTGACTAAGGGCACGTTTCCGTCGAACCCGAAGAGTCTCATAGCTTACAGCAGCCTCCACCAGCCGCACAAGATTGGTTTTCCAAACTGCAGCAACCAGAGCTAACAGAAGTAAGAGCCATGCCAAGGACAATCCGAGGGCACCCAGCAGCCAACTGCATGCGACGCTCACAGCCACAAATGTGAGCATCCAGTTCAACTGAGCATCCCGCTGAAAAAAATGTAACATCTGGCCTGAACGTTTGTACTTCCCAGAATTCACAAAAAGCCTGAAACAACAGTGTTCATACCAAGCCATGGAAAGCTCCAATATTCCAACAATCCAACTGCACACTATACTCATTGTTACGAACATCGTTCAGCTAAAATGAACTTCGTAACGCTAAGTCCAAAAGCTTCGTGCTCCATTATAACCGTGTTTACTGTAGCTAATGCCACGGAAAGCTGAATGCGAGCAGCCAACCACACGCAACACAGCTCAGCAAAGCTCAGGATTGTGCTACAACATCGCAATCTTTGAACCAATCACAGGCGTATATCGGTTCTTAAGAGAAGTGATTACCAGAATCATAAAAAAAAGTCACCATGTACTGATACACTTAACAGATTCAAGACACAGCTGCAGACCATACCACATTGTCTATAGAAACGTCCGGTCTACTGTCTGTTTATAACGACAGAACGCTTAGGTTAGCAGGTAATATATTTTCTTTTCACGGTTCCATACTTACTTACTTACATAATTATTTATGGAGAAGAGCCCTTACTGAAAAGCCAAATCTGCAGCTACTCAAGAATTTTCCAGCATTTTATGGAACCCGAAGGTTCATTACCATGTTCACAAGAGCCCTCCACTAGTCCCTATCCTGAGCCAGATCAACCTAAATCATACCATCTCATCATATCTCTCTAAATTTCATTTTATTATTGTCCACTCACCCATGACTTGGTCTTTGTAGTAGTCTCTTTCCTTCTGCCTTTCCTACCAATATCATATATGCATTTCTTTTCTCGCTCATTCATGCTACATGCCCTGCCCACATCATCCGCCTTGACTTGATCATTCTAATGATATTTGGAGAAGAGTACAAGTTATGAAGCTCCTCATTATGCAGTTTTCTCCAACCTCCTGTCACGTCATCTCGTTTCGATCCAAATATTCTCCTCAACGCCCTGTTCTCTAACACCCTCAGTCTATGTCCGTCCCTTAATGTCAGAGACCAATTTTCACACCCATACAGAACCACAGGCAAAATTATAGTTTTGTATATTCTAATTTTTATGTTTTTGGACAGCAGACGATAAGACAAAAGGTTCTGGACTGAATGGTAGCAAGCTTTACCCGAGTTCAATTTCCTCTTAATTTCCTTCTCAATCAGTTACTTTAAGGAGCACATTTAAAACAGTTATGAAATCTTTATTTTGTAAATTCTAAAGTTATATTCCTAGGNTCACATTTTCAAAATATCTGTTTCCTATGTTTACATCATGATTTTGCCCTGAATTCTGGTGACGAGACAGCAACATATACTGAGTTTTCTCAGTGTTTACTTCTAGACCAATCTCTTTACTTGCGTCAGATAAAGTCTGAGTGTTTTTCTTTATGGTATCTGCGAGGGTTGGAACTTTAATAGTAGCAACTATTTATTTACAACTGATACAAAATAGATGCGTGTTTCGAAGTTTTACTGTCCTTCAATGCAATCACCAGCATTGTGTACAACCCGTTGCCAGCGATGTGGAAGTCATAGGATACCTTTAGCAGCGCCTGTTGTGTTGATAGTTCGAATGGAGCGGTCTACTGCCTGAAGAATCTCTGGAACAGTTCTGAAGCGAATGCCACGAAGTATTTCCTTCATTCTAGGAATCAAGTCGAAGTCACAAGGGCTTAAGTCCGGGGAGTACGTTGGATGGTACAGCACTTCCCAGCCCCATCGATCGAACAAATCAGCCACAGCTTGCGCTGCATGCGGCCGAGCATTGTCCTGAAAAATGATGGGCGGGTTCTGCAGAAAGTGTCGCCGGTTCTTTGTCAAAGCTGGTTGCAGGTTGTGTTCCAAAAATGAACAGTAATACTGCGCATTGACGGTCTGCTGTCTGGGAACGGTATGCGTTAGGATAACATCACAGCCGTACACGAGAATCACCATAACCCTCACATTGCTGGGGTTCTGACGAACTTTTGATTTTCGTGGTGATCCGTAATGACGTCATTCGTTCGACTGGCGTGTCATTTGTGGCTCGTACGATTGGGCCCATGTCTCATCCAGCGTAATGATAGGCGTAAGAAAGCCTCTCCTTCGCGCTCATAGCGCTCCAAGTGATTACGAGCAGCGTCGTATCGTAGCCATTTCTGCATTTCCGTCAAATCATTCGGAACCCATCGTAATGCAATTTTTCTCATGCCCAGGCGTTCCTTCAGAATGTGAAGCACAGACGTATGCGCTAATCCTGTCTCTCGGGCCAGCTCACGTATCGTATGGCGTCGATTACTCTCCAGTAATGCGGAAAGAGCATTTGCTTCTTCTTCACTGACGCTAGGACGACCTGGCCGACGCATGTCTGCCACATTTTGGCGTCCCTTGTTGAAGGCTTTTACCCACCTTGCCACTGTTCTGTAAGGCAATGCAGATTCCCCGCAAGCCTCTTGAAGACCTTGATGACACTGTCGTGCTGTACGGCCTCTGACACATTCAATCTTTATCCAACTCTGTTGTTCCTGTTTCGAAAACATTGTGACAACACTACATTAGACCGCCAGCTAACACGAGGCTCTGTTCTTCTCGTCACTGCGCATGCGCGTGATGTGGGAAGGGATAGTCCATTTCCTCTGAGGTAAGGAAGGTGTGTAACTAACGTGTGGTATAAGCGTCATTATTTGGTTCCACTGCATGGCGTGTCTACAGCAGTGTTGCCACTATTAAAGTTCCAACCCTCGTACATTACCAACCTGTAGATTCACATCATCAGCATAGGCCAACAGCTGATGTGTCCCGTTTAGTTTCAGTCCCACCTGGTTGCCCTGGGCCTTCCTAATGGCATATTCTAAAGCAAAGTTGAAAAGGAGTGGCGATAAAGCGTCTCCTTGTTGTAGACCATTTTCGATAGGAAATTTATCAGACAAATGTTTACATACACAGACTTTGCTATATGTTTCGTTTAAACACATTTTAATCAACCTAGGTAGATTCATGGGTATCCCAAACTCTATCAGAATATTGTAAAATACTTCCCTCATAACCTCCTTCTTGAAGTCTATAAATAGCTGACGTACTGTTTCATTGTATTACCATTTTTTCCCATTATCAGACGAATAAAAAAGATCTGATCTGTAGTTGATCTGTTACGTCGAAACCAACACTGATGATCCCTAATAATTTCATCTATATATGGACTTAAATTTGAGAGAAGAATATTGGATAAAATTTTGTATGAAGTTGATAGCAGTGACATCCCCGATAATTACTGCAGTCAGTTTTTATTACCCTTCCTGTGAACTGGTACAATAATAGACTTCTTCCATTGCTCAGGCAATTTTTCCTCATGCCAAATAGAAGTAATTAGCTTGTGGTTCCTAGAACGTAATATTTCACCTCCTGCTTGAATAAGTTCTGTAGGAATGTGATCACTACCTGGCAATTTAAAAATTTTCAATTTTGCAATAGCACTTTCGATCTCAAAGGGCTAGGATCAAGCACTAACGGCTCAGCTGTATGGATTTCTGCCTGCCTAACAGCAATAACCCTATGTACATTCAATAACTGAGAGTAGTAGTTCCTCCACCTATTCAAAATGTTGTGGGAATCTGCAAGTAGATCACCATTCTCATCCTTCACTAAGTTACTACTTTGCTGATAACCCTTCTTGAAGTCATTTATTCCTCTATAGAGGTCTCTAATGTTCTTGTTCTTACTGTTCATTGTAAGCTCATCAATTTCAGATATTCCTTGTTTTTGTTCCTGAAATGTAACCGCACCATGACAGAACCAATATTCGTTTAGGGAGTTTGACCGCTCCACTGTCGCTCACTAGTATAATTAGAATGATCAGTAATAAAAATTAATTGCAGGTAACAAGTAATACCCAAGCCAGTGGGACATGTCACATTCTTGTTTTCAGGAATGAACTTATTCCAAATCTCGGTGTTACACAGGAGCACCCCCTGGGGCTTTTTCTGAGAAATTTTGTTTGCGAGTAACATGGCGGCAAACTTTGAGAATTCGATCACTGACAGGTTCTGCACGTCGTAATTTCAAATTAGGCGGTTTTGAAACCCACGCCAAGCAGGTTATCTGTCAGCGTACTGTCAAAAACGATGTTACGGCTTTAAGGTTCAAAGTCCCAAACTACAGCTAGCTGATTGGAGATCCAGAAATTGTGTGAACTTCTAGTTTTCAAAAACCAATCAGTGGAATTAAGGGGGGAGTTACTTAGCAGAGGAACTGACGGCCAGGGTACCTCAGTGTCTGCAGACAAAGAGTCACAAGTCAGTTGCCAAACAGTCGCAAAGTCAGTCATAAGTCAGTCGCCAAGTGAGTCGACTGCTACTCGTGAACAATTTAGAAACAAAATCTGGTGTTTCCGCTGTTCTCGAGAACCCCAAATTCAGAGCCCTAAAGTGTAAATTGTGCTAATAACGTCCATTATACCAGGACTGAGCTATATAAGGACCTATATATAAGCATCCTTTGTACTGACTGTGTGTGTCATCAGGTGAAGGAAAGTGTTGATCTCAAGAAATGGTCACGGTGTTTAAGTGCAAAGTAGCACTGAACCAACTGCTTCACTCCTCGTCCTAAGCGAGGCCCTAGCAAACGCTCTGAGAAGGATCCCTGCTTTACCCACAGCTGAACTAGTTGACTCTCACCTTTACCCCCTTTCCAAAATAAACCTCCGACTATTGTAAGCCGACACCAGCTGAGCTTACCGGCGCCCAACCTAAGAAGGAGAGCAGTGACGAACAACGCGTGACTAACCAACCAACAAAGGCGGGAGTGAAGGTGAGGGAAGTGCGGTTAGAGAGGAAAGTGTCGCTCAACAAAGTAGGGCAGGCAAACGGTTCCTGAAATGACTGCTGGTTTCGTGCCTTATATTGTTCAGATTATCCCCATAATTTTGCTTGGATCCTGTAACCATTGCAATTTGACTTGTTTTCTTTGGTCTAGTAATTTTGAGCATCCTTCATCGAACCATGGCTTATGTTTCTTCGGTTCATAATAACCTAGACTCTCTTTGGCAGACCTTTTTATATTCTAATAGTTTCCCAAGCTTCATTAACATCCCCCTCAGTTTCCAAGTTTTCCAAAGCTGTGAACCTANTTTGCTCCATAACAGAGATATCAACATAATTCTGCTCTTTACCCTTTACCTCATTTAATTTCTTGAGATTGAACCTCTACATGTGAAATCTGTGCGTTGTTTGTTTACTCACTGCCAGTCTTTCCCTAACCTTTGCCACCACCAGGTAGTGGACAGTATCACAGTCTGCTGCCCTGAATGATCGGACATCAAGTATACTTGAGTGCCATCTCCTATCTATCAAAATATGGTCGATTTGATTGTGTATCTTCACATCAGGAGATCTCCAAGCAAATTTATAGATGTTACGATGTGAGAACATTGTACTTTTGAGAGTAAGATTGTTTGATGTTGCAAAGTTTACTACTGTAACTCCATTATCATTACTAATTTCATGCAAACTCTAATTCCCAATTGTTGGTTTGAAAATGTCTTCCGTCCCTACTTTGGCATTGAAATCTCCTAACAAAATTTTCATAGGGTACTTTGGGAATTAATCAAATACATGTTCTAGTTCATCATAGAATGTATCCTTTATGTCATCAATTTTATCTTCTGTTGGGGCATGAACATTCATAACAATGATATCACACCAGCGACCTTTTAGTATTATATATGATATCCTTTCACTAACGAACTCTACACTCTTAACTGCTGACACGATTCTCTTATGTACAAAAAAAAACCTGTACCTAATTCATGATTTTCATTCCCTTTCCATAGAAAAATATATATTCGCCTGCTGGTGTGAGGCCACCCCCATCCCATCTGACCTCCTCTACCACCGCTAAATCTAACATATTTTAAGATTTCTTCCATCGCCGCCCTGAGCGAACCTGCCCTATACATACTTCGAACATTCCAAGTGCCAAATCTCATATCCATTTTCTTTAGCTTAGGTCGTTTATCCAAGGAATCCGTCCAGGTCCGAGGCTTCTCGAGAATTTTCATAAAGAGTTTATTCTTTTACGGTGAGGAGTTGTTAGCCCCACTCCCAACCCCGAAGCTGGAGGAAAACCCTTTGCTGGCTGTCCGCGACTGCTTATTCAATACATTCGCAGCTTCCCTCTAAAACTGGAGGGCGTCTCTTCCATCCGAAACCTGAGGACGCGCCATGCCGTGGTGACAAGGGACCCATCTAACATCGTTTCACGGTTCCGTAACATAAATTAATAGATAAACCAACAACTGGGATCGGTTTCTGTCTCATCGGTGTGCGGTGCGATAAAAGAATTCACGCGCAGTAAAGAGGAAAGACTCGGTCGGGCTTTATACAATGAGGTGCATGAGAACAACAGGACAATTACGATATGAATTTTTACTGAACATAAGGTATGAGAAATACAAAACAAAGAAAAAGCTATCTCTTATGTAGATCTACGCTTAGTTGTAAGTTCTATTAAAAAATGCAGGAAGAAAACCAGTTGGCAAGACCCCAAGAGTCACAGGATTTCTATAGGCAGTTAATGGGAAACGGTACATCTTTCGCAAATACGTGCCTGTGCCTGGATACTGCTGTAAGCGTATGTGGGCAGTTCATGCTAGTTCATAGTCACCGCTCTGAACACCTGAAATCCTAGATACCAGGGAGTGAGGGGACCGGAGCGTGAGGCTGACACTCACCTCCATCTAGTGCCGAAGTTTAGAATACGTGGACCGCTACCTGCACTTCCTCATACGTCTTCATGGCATGCAGTGGTCAGCTACACGCTTCAGCCGCTTCGACAGCTGCCTGTGCGAGTCTCCAGCTCCAGCTGCTTTGCCCGCTACGCACTGCAACGCAGCTGTAGGGCCTGGCCTGTACACTTTGTGAACCACCCAATTCAAACGTCAGAACCCGGGAGCCAGGTCTTCGTTACAAGAATAAACAACGTATATTTCTCCAACCATTTAATTTGGCATGGAAAAAGCAATGTAACTGCCTACAAGCAGAAACCGAAATTCTCTAGCGCCACAATGTAGAGACGTGTTTTTCCCTCTAAAATATTAAGTCAGTTGCGAATTATATACTGTAATGCCAATATCGAGTGCTACTGAAATTTGTCTAATGACAGGACCGAAGAGGGATGAGGTGACAGGAGTTGGAGAAAACTGCACAATGAGGAGCTTCATAACTTGTACTCTTCTCCAAGTATAATTAGAATGATAAAGTCAAGGAGCATGTGGTGGGCAGGGCATGTAGCAAGAATGGGAGAGACGAAGAATGCGTATAGGATATTGGTGGGAAAGCCAGAAGGAAAGAGACCATAGGGAAGACCAAGGCGTAGGTGGGTGGACAATATTAAAATGGTTCTTAGAGAGATAGGATGGGATGATATGGATTGGATTGATGTGGCTCAGGATAGGAACCAGTGGAGGGCTCTTGTGAACACGGTAATGAACCTTCGGGTTCCATAAAATGCTGATAAATTCTTGAGTAGCTGCAGAATTGGCGGCTCCTCCAGAAGGGCTCAGTTCTATGACTAAGTAAGTAAGTAAGTAAGTAAGTAAGAAAGACAGTCTAAAGTCGACGTGCTACTAACGAAAAAAAAAGTTCAGTGTAGTGTGCAGTTACACAAATAATATCTACATATGTCTGCTATTGGGGGCACGCGGTTTGTTTAGCCGGAAGGTCGCGGGTTCAAGTCCCGATGAGGTGTTTTTTTTTAAATGTACCTAATCCTTCCCGCCGCATTATGGCCCTGGGATCGACTCAGTCTCTAACAGAAATGAGTATCAGGAATCATCCTGGGGGTAAAGGGCGGTGAGAGCGTAAGGCTTACAACCTTACCGCCATCTGTAAGCCGATCGTCTACAGAAAATATGGGAGCCTTGAAGTCTCACAACCCTACGGGCCTTTACACCCTGTTGTAGGGGTAGCTTTACTTTTTTTACCTATATTTGCTATGAGCCAGAAAGGTCAGAGGCTTCCCATGATGGATGGAACTAATTACATGTGTAGGAACTCAAATTTTCGTCTTCCGACGACACCCCTACATCACTGGAAGACCAACATATACATATAAGTAAAGCTACCCTGTAAGAGGCAATGGAGGCCCACAGGGTTGTGAGACGTCGAGGCTCCCACACTATGTAGACAGTCCAACATACGTGTCTATTTTATTTACTTATTATTTCTATTAAGGATAATAATATTCAGATCACATTTCTGTATACGGTGCACAGAAATACATTTCCTTTTATCATTAAGTGTATTACTACAATGACTGATTTTTGGGCATCATCCATCGTCTCGTTTTTACTTGAAATGAAGGAAATAAAATGCTTAAAATAAACAGGGCAATGCACAATTCCCAAAATGCGGATAAATCCATTAAGAAACCACCATCATGAACTTTAAAATACGTGTGTTCTTAAACCTACTGTGTCGTTCAATAGACACTGATTCTTAACCATTTATTTTACAGAACAAAAGAGTTCATCTGACTATCAACAGATGTCAGTCTCGTTCTCACCTAAAACACAGACGCACTGTCATAGTGTACCGTTCCCTCCAGTCTGTTAAGTGCGGACTGCGAACTTAAACAATGTGCAGAGTACAACAGTGAGAAGCTAACATCCGCTAGACGTGGTCAACTGCGTTAATTTGTGTACCGTAAAGCTGAAATTGTGTTCCGCACTTCACAATTTACAGTGGTGAGCTTTTTATTTCAAATACATATTACAGACAATGCTATCACACTAGGTCCTTGGGCAACTTCTGGTGCGGGTCGGCTGTAGCTTGTTCGTCCCTGATCTAGAACTGTCAGTGCATTAACTTGGAATTAAGCTACAAATTACGGTCCGAATATCCGGTAATCCGAAAGAATTTCTAACAGGACTTTACAGTCCTTTTGTTGGACCTCGGTCGCTTTTACAGTTTCTAATCCTATGCACAGTCGGTAGGACTCCTTGGACGGGGGATCAGCCCGTTGCAAGGTCGCTACCTACACATAGAACATAAACATAGTATAAACGCACACAGACATCCAACCCTTGAGTGGGATTCGAACCCAGGATCGCAGTGTTTGAGCAAGCGAAGGCAGCGGCTACTGATATCGGATCCTAAGAGGAATCACCTGAATACAAATCCAGAACAACTTGACTGTTACACCAACCTGCTGCATATTACATTAAGTTGTTAATGAGTCTACCGGTTAATACTGTTTCGATGTACACATGATTATAACTGTATAAACTTGCCTGTGCGGTCACGGTAGCCGAGCGGTCTAAGGCATGCACTGTCTTCGCTCGCTTGCAAACCGGGATCGTGGGTTCGAATTCAACTCAGGGCATAGATGTTTAGTTTATATGTGTGTTTTTCTGTGTTTGTGTACAGGTAGATGTCTTGCGACGAGCTGATCACCCGCCCAAGGATTCCTACCGAATGTGTAAGATCTAGAAAAACCGAAGTGAACGGAGAAGTTCATGGAGGTAGGCCTAGGCCCCCTGGGGCTGTAGTGCCAAGGAAAAATAAAAAGATGATTTGGCTGGGAACAGGGGTCATACACTTACATATCAGGACATTTAATCATTTTGTCTATTAATTTTGTATTAAGTTAAGGGGTTAAGATAAGAGCCACGCATAACATGTGCGGCACTTACATATGTAACGACATTCTGGGGGGGAATCCTCATGGGAGAATAACAGACATAAACTAATCATACATCGGAGTACATTAGACAAGCACCAGAAGTGATTCATTGTTGGCAATGAAAAGGGGTCGCTGTACTGAAATATAACATTTAGAAAATCTCTTGAAATATGTTTACACATATTGTTGGTATTTCTCATAGGGGTGAGTTTTTAAATTACGGTCTACGCAGCTTTCTTGTTCCATTCCAGTACTGCTACTTAACGCGTATACCGCGCAGATGACTGGACAACCAGACCAAGTTCTTTGCGCTTTGCGTAGTTTCGCAAACTACATTCGAAACCTCTGACGGAAACTTCGGTAATAGTTCAATGCTTCAGTTCAGACGCAATGACGTAGATTTCAAGGCGGACGGCTATCTTACAACAGCTGAAGATACCTTGGGTGGAAGATCAGAATATTCTCTTCTTGCTGTAAAATTGTGGCTTAAAATTGGGTCTCTGGACGTATTCCAGAGAGCATGAATGAAATACTGACAAGTTCCTTAAATTTTTAAAAGGAAAAGAAATAAGATGAAAAGTTTGTGACGATCGTTCATCAGTACAATTATAATGTGGATAATTCCCAGAAACATAATCACAACTACATAGTGCTTTACACCGTGCAATTTGGAAGCCCTGCAGAACAACTAAGTCAGCCTTTCATGGCTTTTAACCAATAGTGAAGAGGCCTATTTGTCTGGCAGTGCACGATTTGAGTAGTCACAAACTGTCTTGCTCTTTCCCAAATGTACTAACTACAAAAATCCTGACTGCACGATCCGCTACACCTCTGAAATTATCGTTCGAAATGGTTCCCTTCCGTGAAAATCGCATGATATACTTTGTAAATGTAGCTTACAACGTTCATGCATCGTCCTACTTTGTCCTAACGTATCCGTCGATAATACAACTTTAAAAAGACATTAGGAATATGCTGTTCGCTAAAAATGCATTTCAATACTATGACAGTTCAAACCAATGCAATGACTGTAGGCCTTTACGTAGTACATAAATTTACACATTAAAAGTGAATGTTCACACTCCTCAAATTGTCTTGGCTTCACGTGTTTTGTTTACTGGGGGCACTGACACAGGGAAACACGGCGACAAACGGATAACAGCCGCAAAATGCAATTTAACAACAGGCATAAAGCAAATAACGACGTGCACGAGAGAAGCACAGGAAGCAAATGCAGTGCAGTGGTCTCACTTGAGGATAGAATTCACCTGATGATGGCCCAATGAGGCCGAAACATGTTGTGAATATAAATTAGTAAAAATACATGTCAAACCAAGACAATGTATGTTTTTGAAAAGGAAATATTTATATATCACACCTTGGTAGGGCATTCTTCATGGAAGAACTACTACAGAAATACTTACTAGGAAGTATCCTACAGTGTTGTGTAAAGCGACGATTTACAATTTTTTTTTCTGTGGCGCTATAGCCCAAATTTCGGCCTAGGCCTACCTCCATGAAATTCTCCGTTTCACTTCGGTTTACTAGATCTTACATATGCGGTAGGACTCCTCGGGCGAGTGATCAGCTCGTCGCAAGGCCTCTACCTGTAGACAAACACAGAAAAACGCACACAAACATCCATGCCCTGAGTGGGATTCGAAACCACGATCCCGGCTTCCGAGCGAGCGAAGACAGTGCATGCCTTAGACCGCTCGGCTACCGTGACCGGCGACGATTTACAATACTGGAACATAACTACGTTCTACGGGATAGATGCTTCACACACACTTAAAAAAAAAAGGCATGACATCAATATTCGATTAGAAGCAAGCCTGAAGCAAACATTGGTACAAATTTCTAGCGTTACGAACCTACGAACCGGCAGCCGCACACAGCCGTTTGCCTCCGAATTGCGAGACCAGAGACGGTTTCTGGAATCGGTTTAGTAAACGTCTGACCTAGAATTTCAGTTTCATTCTAACGAGGCGTGGTTCACTTTAAGTGGCTAAGTAATGAGCCAAAGTGACACACAGGAGCACAGAAAATCCTCACGTCCTTCATGACGTCACATTGTATGAGAAAACGGTGGAGTCTGCTGTACAAGTAGGCGCGAGTTTCTTCACTTTGTGTGACCCTCCTTCAAACAGACGACTGACGAAAGAAACCGTACACGCATTTTATGCAAGATAAAGCAACGGCACATACTGCGATGTAACAGATGAAGTCATCAGTTGTGAATCGTACGAAGAGGACTGTGGCCTCACTGATCAGTCGGTTGAAATACTTACTAACTTATCCGCGGGGCACGTTGAAAGAAACATTTCAACAAAGTGTTAAGCATGATATTTCTGATATTCCCGTAAAGCAGCTTCGACTTGCGCCTAGATATGATATGGCATGATCAGAAGGGGAGGGTCGTTACTTCGAGACTTTTCTGTAGAACAAGGAAAGTAAAATGACACCGGAAAAGCAGGCCGAGAATTATCGGCTACCTGGGCGTGCCTAGTTGAGAAGAAAGCCGTGTTACTGCGGGAACAATCTAATGACAAACTGTACACCTCTGTACTTCTTTACTTCCGTTCTTTCACGGGCCAAGCCCTCTGACCAGTTCAGATTCAGAATTCTGAAAGTAAATAATAGAAATATGACACACCTCCATAGACGGGAAATAGGTCAATCAAACGGACCATCCTGGTAAGGTCCACTATATTAGTAACTGTATGACTCAGTTATTTTGCAGTTTCCTTACACTAGTACCTACATATATAAAGATTAATATAGAGCCCAAAATTATAATTATGTCAGATGTACTGCACGGGCGTCAAACTCGGTTTCTCGCTCTACTTAGGCATGTACAAACTATGGCCAGCATTCTGAATGTGGTTATGAAATGAAATCAGCCACGACCAATTTACAGCTAGGGAGAGGCACAAATACGTTGTGCGTTCAAGTTCTAAGGTCTCCAATTTTTTTTTCTCACACAATAATCATACAAACAATTTGAAACTTCTGTCACTTTTCAACGTAATCTCCCTGCAGCCGTACACATTTTTCACAACGTCGACGCCATGATTCCATGGCCGCTGCGAACGCTTCTGTAGGAGTCTGTTTTGACCACTGGAAAATTGCTGATGCAATAGCGGATTGGAAAACGGCATCCATGTCTCATCCATTGTCACAGTTGATGAAAAGAAAGTCCCATTCATGCCTTCATCATTGCCATGCGTGCAGCCTTGAGGTCATCCGCCAAAATTCGTGGAATCCACCTGGAGGACACTTTCCGCATTCGCAGGTCTTCATGCAGGATTTTGTGCACAGATCCCACGGAAATGCCAACTTTGGGGGCGATGTTTTCCACACTCAATCGGCGATCCTCCAAAACAACTTTCTCAACTCGCTCGACCATGTTGTCAGACCGGCTGGTGCGAGGCCGAGATTGTTTTGGTTCGTTGTCACACGACGTTTGGCCTTCTTTGAACTGTCGCGCCCACGAACGCACATTTTTCACATTCATGACACCATCACCACATGTCTCACTCAACTGGCGATGAATTTCAATGGGTGTCGCACCACGCAAGTGGAGAAAACGAATGATTACTCGCTGTTCTTGTAACGAAAACGTCGCCATTTATAGTATCAAAAACACTCCTCACACTCGCCGCTACCACTAGAGTTCTGTGTGCCGTAGAGTTCTGCCATCTCTGTCACGCATTCACAAAGAGTGCACACGCATTTTAAACAAAACCGCATGTGTCTATCTGCTCCCAGTCCTGAGAAAAAAAATCGGAGACCTTAGAACTTGAACGCCCCTCGTACTTATTGCCTCGTCCTACCTACCCTTCAACTAACGATGGAAGGCTCTTCCGATGTTAATGTACTAGTGTTACACGTGGAAACTTGTGCAAATTTGAAGTGTAGTGATTCTTTTCTCATACGTAATAAGACATGGTAAGTGACTCTGTATAATATACCTGTCCGTACCTAAAGAATGGCAGCATCAGAGGACCGGCAAGTGGAAAATGAGTGTCACATTTTTCAGGAAAAAGGACCGATAACTACTTTTTAGTCTAGTTTAGAAGAACTCCCATGTGGTGCACAAGTAGGGCTGCAAAATCAAGTAAAAACACGGAAAATCTATTACGAAAGAGAATTGTGCTTTACGTCTTCTCCAAGGAAAATCTGCCAACTTCTCGCCTGATTGCTACACAGTTACATCGTATCTCTAAATAATGGCTTCTCCCTGACCTGCAGCCAGCGTGCTCTAGATTCGAAGAAACATATACAATTGATGTTACTGGGATGCGTGAGAGTTCCAACATCCATTTACCCCAGATCCTATGACAGAGAATATAACCCTTTTCTACAGACTCGAATTCTCTGCTTCCACTTCCAACTATCTGAAGACTCAAATCTACTTTAGTATCATTTCTTGCGTGCATTAGGTCACGATAGGTCACATGCAAGTTGAAAACACGCCACATTGCATGCTACTTTACATTCTGCATACTGATTTATAGATAGAATCTATTCCAAAAGTACGGTTAAATTTAATTTCACACAACACACGCACTAATTTCAAACACAAAACCGAAAAGTAATTTAATGAAAACAAGAAGTTCTGGGAAAAACTAATTGCCTACTTTCCTTTGATACGACACGAGCAGCATATAAAACGACGTCTCCAATAATTCGTAGTTGCCGCGGGAACGTCTTTACAGAGCCGTTGCCTAGCAATAAAAATGATACACTTTACCGAGCCTTTGCCTAGCAACAATATGAGGGACACACACACACGGACTAAAGAAAAGGATTGATGAACAATGCTGATGAGATGGACTCAGGTGTCACGATATACATACCAAGTTTCATTAACACTGGTTCAGAAATTCTAAAGTTAATAGGGAGGATTCACAGACAGCACAGAGACCGCATATGCCTACTTTAAATTTTTTAAAGAATAAGGAAAGTAGGGTAAAAGGGGAGAGAGGGTGACTTATGGATGATCCATCCAGTAGACAATAGATTAAGGTCCCACAAACACACTTTATATCTAAAAATCTAAGGAGGTGCGTACATATTGAGAAGCTAGTAGTCGCTCAACTAACAAACAAAGCATTTGCCTTTTATCATACCTCAAAGTTCATTGCCTTATTCACACTGGGCCGGCCCTATTCAGCCACATGAATGAAGTCTACACTCTTACACCGTGTGCCTTTCTCATCTTTCCTGTTCATGCTACATGACTCATCCATTTCTCACTGCATGATTTCACCGCCTAGGAGAATTATGGAGTACGAACTATTAAGTTTCCATTGTGCAATCTTCACTAGCCTCCTCGTGTAATGACTCGCGTCCTTCTCCAGTCTAATAAATGCGATCATCTCGTGGCTTCTTCTGGGTATGCAACATCGCGTGTTCCTAACAACTGCACTAAATATTACCAGAAAGTAGGAGTTGAGTGGACTCTCTGTGTACGAGTGTGTTTCGTGGTGACTAAACAGGAACTATCGAGACCTCATGAATAAAACAAAATGAGAACGTACTAAGGAAGGAAAGAGGGATCCAAGAACGACAGAATCTGGGAAACATTTTGAATGCAATTTTATTATTCTTAAACAAAGAAAAAGTTTTGTTAAGTCGGTCTCACAACAAAACAATCGATAGCATAGTTGCACAACGTTTCAAAATAATGAGTTCCAAACCCTAGTCTTATTCAATAGGATTTGAGGTTATCACACCGGTGGTTATGAAGACTACTGTCTTTTGGAATATAACCCCGTGTAGTCGTTGAAAGTCAACTGACGTTTCGGAGGAACATACCATCTTCATCTTCAGAGTCGAAGAATAGGCAGAGCAAGAAACCAGCATGAAAACAGGTGGAAAGCAGAGTGCTGTTTCCCACCTGCTTTCATGCAGGTATCTTCTTCAGCTTATTCTATCCTGAACATGGTGACAATTAGTTCCTCCGAAACGTCGACTGACTTTCAACGGGTTACACGGCGTTATATACCAGAAGCTAGTGCTCTTCCTAGCCCTATTCCTTTAGATATGTAATCGTAATGCTTCTTGCAGGTGCAAAGTCGGAGTGCAGTAATTTTAATTTTGTTTAATTTCTTTGGGTGGGGTGAGACTGAATCCACTTGCCACTCTTTGGCCTACTGTACCAGCCCCGAATGATTGATGATGATGATTGTGGATCAGTCGGTGGAATGAATACTCGCAGGTGAAAACGAAGTACTCGGAAGAAACATGCCTCAGTACCACAAATCTCACATAACGTGACCTGGGATCGAACCCGAGCCGCCGCGAAGGGGACGGCTCCCAAGGAGTGCAGTAAGTTTGCATTGCGATTCGGAAGATGTACCACTTAAATCCTGAGGTCGATGATGATGGTGATGATGATGATGACCGTTACATTGTGTTTCCCTACTCTCCAACCCCTAGAAAGTTATTGAGCGACTTGCGGCATGAACCGTGTTTACTTTAAAATCCATTTTCTTTAGAAAGAAAAGAACCGATATTCATTTTCCAGAGAGCTGTAAGAACTGTCCAAGATTCTAACAGAAAATGAAGGTTAAAATATTTAAAAGGATTATAGTGAATTTTACATGAGTAGGCCACAAGCAAAAGCCAACTGAAAGAGTATGAACTACAGTGTTGCAATGCCGTGTAACTGGCAGGGACCCCGATGTTTCAGAGGAACATATCGCCTCCACATTCAGGGTGGAAGGGTACAACAAGTAGGAAACCAGCAATAGGCGGAAAATTACAATCCAGAAGACTGTCCCCTTCATATTCACCGCCGTTGGAATCTTAAATACCACAAGCAGTTCTGGGAAGAACTAAACGCCTACTTTCCTTTCACTGTAACTTTAGTATCCGATACGGCGAGCAGAAAAAAGGTTAATATGTAATTTGGGAAGCTTCAGTGTTGGTATTACTGATTAGAGTGGTTTATGAGGTACACCGTAGACATGGCCTCAGAAGGAACGATTGGTTCTGGGTTCTGGTATTCAGGTAGTATCATGGTTATTACCTCAACTTGAACAGTTGCAGTACTGGTACTACTAATGATATTGATTTATTATACACGCCGCTGATATGGGCTCAGGCGGCATGATACACATACCAAGTTTCATGAAGATCGGTTGAGGCACTGGAGTAATATTAGGAGCATTACCTCAAAATTTTGAGAGGTTATAGTGTTGGTATTACTGATGAGAGGGATTTATCATTACGCCTTTACCGTGGCCTTAGGGGGCATGATATATGTATACCAAGTTTCATGAAGATTGTTATAGGAGTTCAAGCAATATTAAGGTTATGTCTCAGAAATCTGAAAGGCTGCAGTGTTGGTATTACTGATGAGGGGATTTATTATGACGATCGCTGAGATGCCTTCATGTGGTCTGATACTCTTACTAAGTTTCGTGAAGATTGTTACAGGTGTTCAAGAAATTTGCCTCAGAAACTTGATTTGCTGTAATGTTGTGCACCGTCGAGACCAGCTCTGGGGGTTATAATATACATATCAAGTTTAATGAAGATTAGTATAGGCGTTCAAGCAACATTAAGGTTTTGCCTCAACAATTTGAAAGACTTCAATGTTGGTATTACTGATGGTAGGGATTTATGAAGCGCTCCGCTGAAGTGGGCTCAAGTGTCATGATGATCGGTTCAGGCATTTAAGTAACATCACGGTTATTACGGCAACAATGTGAGAGGTTGTAATGTTGGTAATACTGATCGAAGGGACTTGTGGAATATAGCGTTGAGTTGGTTAAAGCAATACTACGGTTTAGCCTCAGGAATGTGACAGGCTGTAAAGTTGGTATTACTGATGGGTATTTATGAATTACGCCTTTCACATGGGTTACGTGCCATGGCATACATACCAAGGTTCATAAAGATTGGTTCTGGCATTCAAAATATAATAGGGGGCATACATATACACACACAAACACAGATTGAAAGGTGATTTCATAAGCCTACTTTTATTTTTTTCAGAATAAGGAAAGTAAGCTAACAAACGTGTAGCACTAGCAATTCTTACAATTTTCATGAAAAAGAAGACATCGGTACACCACAGGCCTTATAAATGAGCAGCACCACAAAAGTATCTATTTACCTGTGGCTTTGCAGCTCTTTGTTGGGCCTTTGCCGCTTTTTTGTATATTAATCCTACACACAGTCGGTAGGACTACTTGGACGGGGGATCAGCCCATCGCAAGGCACAAAACAACATAAACACAGAATAAAAGCACAGTGACATCCATGCCTCGAGTGGGACTCGAACCCATGACCCCAGTGTTCGAGCGGGCGAACACAGTTCCTGCCTTAGACCGCGAGGCCACTGTGATCAGCATAAAATGATCTGCTAATATCAAATCTCATCTAAGATTAATAGGATGACAAAGTAAAAAGCGATGAGACAGATGGAGAATACAGCGCATATGGGACAGATGAGAGACGCATAGAGAATTTTGGTTGGAAGACCTGTCACAAGGGGCCACTTGGGAGACCTGGACATAACTGGAATATAATATTCTAACAGGTCCTAAAGAAATAGGAATAGAATGTGGAAGGGCACCATGCGGCTTGTGGTAAGGGTCGGTGACAGGCTCTTCGGAACAGTGATTAACTTTCGGGTTCCATGCAATGTGGAAAATTTGAAATGCTGAGAGATTATTAGCTTATAGAACGATTCTGCTCCATGGAGTTATCGAACGTCGCAATGCAGTGTTCAGCACTTGAGAGAGCGATGTCTGCAATGCTCTAACCAGAAGCCCACTGCCCTAACTAAACAATGTCTTGGCTTTCGTCAGATTCTCAAGACAAATGATCGGATAGTATCTTAAAAAAGACCTGACTGCTCCTTCCACATTCTTCGAAATGCATCCTTTTGTCATCATCCCCTTTGAGAAATCGACGTTAAGCGTAGTAAAAAAAAATTAATTAACGAAGTTGCGAGACAAAGACACAGACTTTCCATACCATATCGATAAGGGATTTGTCCCTACGGAATGATGTGACTAAAACAGTCTTAGTGCTTCCGTATCTGCTTACTGTCTCTGATTGGCAGTGTCACGCTTACTTCTCTTATTCCTTAATCGTTACCTTCTATTCCGAGTTTAAAACGGTCATAACTCCGTAACAGTCCAAAATCGGACACACGTTCATATGAACTTCTTTGATCACAAAGACCTAGGAAATCACCTCCTGCAGTTATGCCCTAAAGTCGTGAAACACCCTGTATAAAACAAGCATAACAAACAGACCCAGAAAGGTGAGACCGTACCGAAGTACGAAGAATTTTGACGCGCCTTCTTGCAACGTTCTGTAAGGACCTATAGCATGCAACTTCGTCAAAATGCGTTCAGCTCTTATCTCAAAACAACTTTCATTTGAACAGCATAATGTTATACTTATTCCTTCGCTCTGCGGTCCTCTAATTCTTCTCTAGTATCTACCTTCTGCCTCCATCTCTTTTCACCTCCCGTTATCATTTTCTTCTTCCTCTACACTTTTCTTCTACCCTCTGTTTCACTCTGAAACCTGTTCTTAGCCAGCCATGTTTGATCCATTCTGGCAACACCATCAAACCGTACCAATTTTCTTCATTTTAATGTCCGTTTCATTATCATAGGTTTTATACAATTCCATCAGTCCTTGGTTAGTTCTGATTCTACAAACCGCTTGTTTAGTCAGACGTAATGTTGCGTTAAACCACATTTGTTCCCTTATGGACGTATATTTGACGATGTAGAGCTTCATGAAAAACAAGATGGTCATAAATCGTGTAACATTTCGCAGACTTATAATGTAAAATTCATTCAGAATTCGTCCTAAAGTTCTCATGTTGTCATACAGGTGGGCACAAGGACGGGCAGACACACGACCTCCTTTATCCGTTCAGTTCATGGGCGAAGAAAGAACAACAGGAACGCTTCGTCCTTCTTCCGGTTGCGTGGGCAGATGGGTTTCAAACACGAAAAGGGATTTGAAAGAAAGTAATGATTTTTTCACATACCTTGTCAACCTGCTCCAAGGTATGAGTGATCATGCAATGATTCGTATACTTATGTTAGGACATTCATATTAATTGCGCGTATATCTAGATTCACATATTTATGTTACAATACTAATTACAGGAGCACTGGAACACTAACACATAGGTTACTTCACATTAAGTTATACGAAGACTGGTGACTTTATACTCATATTCGTTGCAAACTCCATATCTTATAATTCATCACTACGTCCTCACTATTCCACCTACTTCTCCCACATTATTTCCCCTCTGGTCATGTGTTCTCCCTCTACTTTTCTTTCTATTTCAAATTCGCCACAGTATCATCCTCAGCCCTTCCCTTCCTCTTATTTTCGTTCTACAGGGTGATCCATATAGAACTGGCCCGACGAAATGAGCTGTAATATAAAATATATCATACAGATATTAAAGTAATTTACACATATCTTATCTTGGATTGTGTGCTGTGATCAGAGCAGGTGTTGAAAGTGTCGGCCGTTTTCAAGTAGGCATGCCTCCACCCGTGTTTGCATATTCGCCGTGACTCGCTGCAGTGTTTCTTCAGTGATGTTCCTGATTTCAGCCGAAATGTTGTCCTTTAAATCCTGTAACGTACGCGGTTTGTTTGCATACACCCTGTCCTTCGGTAAACCCCAGAGAAAAAATCCGGGCTGGTAAGGTCGGGGGATTTTGGGGGCCACATCTTTTTAGAGACGGTTCGATCGGAGATAAAGCTCTCAATCAGTTCCATGGACATGTTGGGCATGTGGCACGCCGCTGAATCCTGCTGAAAATAACCCTGTGTAAGTTCCACATCATCCAGCTGCTGCATGAAATCGTAAAGAATACGGCAGTATAAGGTGCTGTCCACGGTCGTGTCGAAGAAGATCGGTCCACTGATTCGTAAACCAGAAATGGCGCAGCACACACCCACTTTTTGTGGGTGCGGTGGTGATTCAGCAATCTCATGTGGATTTTCAGACGCCCAGATCCTGGAAATTTGTGCGTTTACATATCCTGATAGGTGGAACCATGCCACATCAATAAACCAAGTGATATCTAAAATTCTGGGGTTATCGTGCACGAATTCCCGAAACCATAAACAGTACCGTACCCGTTTATCTTTATCAACATCACCCAATTCCTGAACACTGGTGATCTTGTAGGGATGAAGATTCGCTTTCTTTGCAGCCCGTTGACACGTTGAATAAGAATACCCGGTTTCCTGGATTAGACGTAATGATTTCTTGGGAGACTGCAGTAACCTGTCCCGCAAAATTGCAATCGTTTCTTATGGCACTTTTGGGCGGTTTTAACACGTTCACTTAAAAGTGTCCCTGTCCTCTCCAATTTCTGAGCCAAGGACTGTACAGTCGATTTCGCTGGCTTCTTGCGAACTCCAAACTTCCTCCTGAATTCCAATTGTGTGTTTGCAATCGAGCCTGTCACCCAGTACGTGCGCACGAGAAACACTCGCTGTTCAACAGTGTACTCCATGTAAGATTTGAGGCTTTCACGGCGGTGACTATGAAGAAAGCAGTCTTCTGGGATTTGGCACCGTGTATATGTGGTGTTAACCGACGTTTCGGAGGAACGTATCGCCCCCATCTTCAGGGTTGAAGAAGTATAGGTAAATCTGCAAGCGACAACACCGTGAGACACGGACAGTCTGCTTGACCGTGTCTCACGGTGTTGTCGCTTGCAGATTTACCTATACTTCTTCAACCCTGAAGATGGGGGCGATACGTTCCTCCGAAACGTCGGTTAACACCACATATACACGGTGCCAATTCCCAGAAGACTGCTTTCTTCAGTGTACTCCATGACTGTCGCCTGCGCACTGCAGACACGTTTTGGCATTGTCCTTGACCTTGCAGCATAAGGGCTGCCACTTGCCGGATCATGCGCACACCATTCGACTCAGCACGGCCCACGGATTATTATGTCGTAATTGTGAGCGGTTATATGCATCACCTGCGGAATTATTAGCAAATTCATCGGGCCGGTTCTATACGATTCACCCTGGCACGAAATTTTCAGGTCTTGTTTTAATATATATTATCATTTTTACTGAACGACTGTACGCCAAGAAGTTTGTTTCGTCATATATGCAAAAATTAAGTAATGATTACGGCTGTACAATATTTATGGAGGCGAGCCCACTCTTATTACAATCTATATATAATTATCATAAAGAACAGATTCAATATGTTGTCTCGCTACTCTATTGGATTTCATGTTCCAACTACTTCCGGTGTATGAATACGTATCTTCCACAATCCTCTTACTGTAATCAAGCAGAGAGACATGACTTGGTGTCTCAATAAACTTATGCATAACACCCAAGGTCAGATGACCATTAAATCGTTTAATGGATCTCAATATTGCGTCGTCGACTCATTTAAGTTTAGTGCAAATAATTACATCACACATGCTAAATATTAGTTGGAAAACTTGTAGGGAAGATATTATATCTATGGGAGATACAGAAACATATGGGAGGATGATATTAAAGTAGATCTTAGTGAAACAGAGCATGAGGACTAGACTCATCTGCCTAAGGGTAAATTCTAGTGAATTCTATGGTACTGAATTTTGGGGTTCCATAAAAGACTACAAAATCGAGTACCTACTCGACAACTGATTTATCTACAAGGACTAAACGCTATGGAGGCATTTCATGTATCCCAACTAATGGGCCGAGGGCACCAACAATAACATACACATACACATATGTCTGTTTCAAGATTTCCGACAACTAAGCTAAGCCCAGTTACACTCCTTATTTGCGGTTCGAAGAACAAAGTCCTCTTTAGTAACTTAACACCATTTAACAGTCACATGCATACCAACCAGAAAGAATTGACATTAGCTTACTTGTGACTTCTGGCTTAACGCTATCTCATAATCATCTTGGGTTTCGGTCGGTGGCTCCATCTCGCTACAGCGACGACTTACGCCTTCAGATCGGACTACATCCCCGCATTCAGGCTCAGTCCTGACTGACCCTTCACGATTTCCACCTGCAAATACAGAGCAGTATGACCACCAAGATGATATAATGCAACTCTGAGGTCAGAAAACCGCTACAAATCACAATGTAAAATGTGCTTATGAAATCTTACATTCATTTGGTACATAGAGAGAAATCCTTTCACGGCTGTGCACTACTTGACGACCGGCGTACCGCCGGCTGCGAGGCGCATAAGAATGTTGCCAATGAATCAGTCAGGAAGCTTATTAACTTTGTGGACCGCTTGACAGTATTATGTTTCACAGCGAGCAGTGCGGTCCATTCGTGGCAATTTGTTTACGATTTGTCGGCACTGGGCGGCAGTTACCAGCTACATTAGCCCTTTGTTCTCAGTACAATTAGTGGGCCATGTGGTAGGTCATGGTACGGTATACTTTGTAGCAAGGGTATCCAAACTACGACCCGCGGGCCACATCTGGCCCGCGATGTGATTTTATGCGGCCCGCGAAAGAATTGTGCAGAAATGCGCCAATTGAACTAATTTTCCAATGAGTAGTGGTAAATGTGAATCCGAGATTACTGACCTGACATATTATACTGCAGTTCGATGGCTTAGCTGTGGAAAGGTTCTTTCGCGCTTCTCTCAGCTCAGAAATTAAATTGATATATTTCTTACCGAGAAAAACCATCACGAACCACTTTTATCATATACCGAGTGGCTTTAGAAATTAGCATTTTTTTTTCCTGATCTGGTGAACCATATGAACCATTTGAATTTAAAGTTGCAGGGTGAAAATAACCTAGTCTGTGATTTATTTACACTTATCAAGGCATTCACAGCAAAGCTTATACTTCTGGAAAGCCAAGTGAAAAATTGTAATTTTGTTCATATGCTATACTGTGCAGAGTTGCATAAAAAGGATGAAGCAGAATTTCCTTCCTTGTGTGCAAATTTAGTCATTTCAGATTAGAAAAAACAGTTTCGGAAGCGATTTGCTGATATGGATGCCAGTGCTCAGGAAATCAGATTGTTTCAAAATCCGTTTGACTGTGATGCTGCAGATGTCCCAAGTCAAATTCAAATGGAAATTATTGAACTTCAAGAAAATTATCATATTAAAGACAAATACAAGGAAGGAAATTTGATCGAATTTTATACATTTCTGAACTCTGAGCAATTTCTAAATTTAAAGAAAATTGCTTGTAAATTTATCTCCATTTTGGGGACAACATATCTGTGTGGACAAACGCTTTCCCAGATGAAGTACATCAAGTCGAAATACAGGGCAAATTTATCAGATGAACATTTAAATTCGCTACTTGTGATTAGCGTTTCAAAATTCGAACCTCAATTTAATGAGATTTTAAGAATGCAAAACGAGTTCCATCATTCACATTAATTGTTTTATTATAATTTGATGAAAATATGAGCATTTGCTGCTATTGTCTGTTGTCATCAATATACGATAATTTATTCTCACGTACTTTGTATTTAGTTTATGAAATTCTGTGCTTTCAATAAAACTCATATACCTAGAGTTATTAATTTCTCATTTTATCCGGCCCGTTGAAAGTGCTGAATTACCTAATGTGGCCCGAGGTTCGAAAAGTTTGGAGACCCCTGCTTAAGAGCAACGTGTATTTCTGTAAGACACGTGTGTGAGTTAGGGACCTGCTGGAAAGTGCAGACGTAAATTTTGTAATGAAAGAGTTCCCAGCAGACAAACAATTCACAATTTCGTGAATAAATTTAGATAAATGGGACTCTAGACAAGAAATAAAAACATAAGCACCGAGTTCTTACTGAAAAGTTAGATGACATAAGAGCCAAACTTGAACGTTCACCTAGAAAATCTTTATAAATATATATTGTTTGCATCCTGTTGAGTGAATTACAACTAACAAGATATTAATACATATTAGATGTTCAGCCATCAACACAACAAATATTTTCATTGATTGATTTAAATGTTATTTAAGTCGTTCAAAAACGATTGACACTCCCTCCTTAACTCCGGAAAAGTAGCAGTGTCAAATGCGAGCCGGTGTATATGGGAAGACATACTACAGCGCCGCCTATGGCCACGAGATGATGTTGCTACTGCGCACAGGTCGAACAGTGCTGCGCAATCCGTTGCGGTGTGCAGGTGCAGTCGTGGACAACGCTTAGACAACATGGAAGCAGACAATCACAGGCAGCAGTGGACTGTGTGGTTTCTCTGGAGGGGAGGAGTGGTTGCTTCACACATTCACACAGGGTTAGCAGCCGTATGTGGGGATGCAGCACCAAGCCGCAGAACCGTGTTTCGCTGGATAGCAGAGTTCAAAAAGGGCAAGGACTGTGCGGAAAAAGGCAAAAGCAGTGGGCGTCCAGCAACAGCATGCACACCAGACAGTACCCAGCGCGTGTCCGGCTTGATACCGGAGAACAGGCGCATCACTTATGATGAACTAGAGAACGCAACAGGTTTGTCACACGGAACACTGCACACCATCATCCATCGGGACTTGAAGATGAAAAAGGTCTGTGCTCAATGGGTGCCCCATTCTCTCACAATTGTGCAGAGTCAGAAGCGTGTGGAGACATGTCAACAGTTGCTGCAGCTGTATAGCGCGGATCTGGCAGAGTTCTTTGAGTGTCTAGTCACCGTCAACGAGTCATGGTTCTGGCACGAGACTCCAGAAAAGAAACGCCAGTCCCTGGAGTGGAAGCACGCTGGGAGCCCTCCTCCAATGAAGTCACGACCAGGACTATTCGTCCGGAAGCAAATGGCGACTGTGTTCTGGGTTCAGCAGGGGATCCTTCTGTTGGATTGGCTGTCCCCAATACAATCATCGACAGTGATCGGTACTGCAATTCACTGCGATAACGCGGCCACGGAAAATGGGGGCGCGGCGTTCTTCTCCAACACGACAATGTGCGGCCACATGGCAGTCAGCAGACCACTGCCACCCTGGGTGCTCTAGGGTACACCGTGCTGCCTCATCTGCCATACTCGCCCGATCTTGCCCCTAGCGACTACGCTCTAATCGATGCAATGAAAGACGTTCACCTCCAACAACGAGCTTCAGGCAGTTGTCCAGCAGTGGCGCCGGGAATGGTCCGCTGTGCAAGTACGGAAACTGCCGGAACGAGGGCAAAGGTGCAGAGACACTGGCGGGGAATACCCCTAATATAATCTGTACGTATTTTGTTCCAATAAATGGTTACTGTGAAGAAAAAACATTGAGTGTCAATCATTTTTGAACGCCCCTAGTAATAGCACGTTTAGTGGTGGATCGAATATAGTAACATAGTCTTAACTAAATACAAGCGCAGGGCATAGTAACACCAGAGAATGAATCGTTTCTGCAAATGATATAAGAAATTACACAAAAACTAATATGAAGACCTCATGTATGAGAGCAGTCTATTGCAACATGAAACATACAGCTGTCTACTGCTCGTAACGACAAACTTATTTTAAGTTAATTTTTAATTCTTAATGGAAACTTTTATTTTAATCTCAATGAACTTATACTGAAATGCAATTAAATAATAACAAGTACACATAGAATCTAGATGTACATCATTGGGTATCTATTTTACTTCATACATTACGTATGTAAACCAGGAATATATTTAATACAACGCGAGTGCAATGTTAGTACTTGTTAAGGTCATGCGTTACAAGTAAAATTAATTGTGTTGTCTGAAGAACACCTGAAGGTGACCCTCTGAGGAACGAAACATGTAGTGTTGATTTTAAATCAATCAATAAAAACATTTCTTGCGTTGACAGCTGAACATGAAAAAACCTAGAAAATCACTGAAAAGTCTAGCTTGAAAGACTAGGGTGTCAATGTCTAGTGTATGAAGTGCAACACAATTTCTGAAGCTTAGACCCTATAAAACAACAGCAATCCGCGATCCAGCTACCAGAATTCATTTTTGTGGTTTGTTTCTACAGTCTGTCGTTGAAAGTGAGATCGATAAGCAATCGACATTCTATTCTGGTTTCACTTGCAGGAATACAAAAATACGCAAAATTATCGATACTGGAATTCACAGAATCCACATCTAACCCACACACAGAGTCCTGCTGCATCCAGTGATAGTTGGTGTCTGGTGTGCTGTAAATGCAAGGAGTGTTGGACCTCTTGTTGTAACGGATCAAATAATTGCGAAAGGTATGTAGAGGCCATTCTCGGGAAATTCTTTCCAAAGTTAACGATAACAAAACAAACTCCGTGGCCTGTAGTCCGCAAGCGAACTATACCTACCGAGCGACCGTCGCTTTTCGGCGAAGTTAGTGCAAACTTTAGCGGATAGAGGGTATCGCGTGGTCAGCGCAAAGGATCCCCACAGCCGTTAATCTCGGTTTTCTAGACCGGAGCCGCTATTTCCTTAAAATAGATCCTCAATTATCTTCACGAGGCTGAGTGGACCCCGTTCCAGACCTACTAATTCTTAGAAAATCTGGTAGCGCTGGGAATCGAACCCAGGACCTCTGGATCTGTAGCAAGGAACTCCGACCACTAGACCACAGGAAAAAGAACTGTATGGCTGGTTTGACCGAGGCTCAGCTACTGCCAACCCTGCACGTATGTCTATGCAGGGCTTTGTCTGATGTCTTCGGGAGCAGAATTATCAGCAGTGATATCTGACCAGCACGTTCACCTGATCTTACTCATTGTGATTCTTCTACTGGGTTGTTTGAAGGACAAAGTTTACAGCAGTAACTATCGCACAGAAGAACTAAAAGAAAATGTTCGTGCGGAAATTGCAAATATTCCTGCAGAAGTTTCAAATGTCTGCGTGTAGAGGGACAGCATTTTCAACACTCCTTGTGATTTGCGAACTGTAACTACTTCATTCCGAAGGCTATCGGCCGACAGACATATTGATTCACTGGCAAAATTCGTATGCGCCTCGCAGCCGCCAGTTCACCGGCCACCGTGAAGCGCGGAGCCGTGAACCGTTCAACAGAAGTAAAGAACTCCCTGTAGTTACTAAAGCTTTCAATAGCAAGTACTGTGAAAACCCAATGACGCCTATCTTCCTAAATAATTCACATGTACAGACACGCTGAGATTGGTCTTGTGCATAATTTCAACTACCATCGAAACCCAGAGAGGTGGTTAGGAATAACCCCAATCTTAAGCACCGCTACAACATTTATAACTTCAGACAGGGCAAGTACTATGAAGAAGGTTGTGTAATTTCCACAAACCTATCGTTGGTCTCAAAGTCAAAAACTTAAAATGAATTATGTTAACAACCTTTTGCATCGCATACTGTCACGTGTAGGCAGTGACAGTTTCCGCGTGAAGATCCGTTATTAGGAGACGACAAGTGGACGACAGAATCCTAGTGCGTGCGCAACGGTGAACAGGAAAGATGTAATTCAGCGATAGAGCTGTACTGCGTGTAACTGAGTGTGATTAAGAGAGCGTGTGTAACAAAGTGGCTAATAACATCAATTACTAATACGAACGACGTCTTCAGTAGCCAAACATGCTACAACTGGTGTCAGAAAGTGGTTACGAACTTAAACACGCTAGAATTTAGGACGAATTATTGAATTATTATAATTATTGAAGTGCAATGAGTATTTTACACTGTCACTTGAATAAAATGTGAGACACGGAATTCCTGAAAGCCATACTGACCGAAAATGACGCCAACATGAAAACCTTTAATGAAATGATGGAGATGTGAAAGGCTGAAAGAAAAGCCTACGAGGAGAAGAGGATGGCATGTCTGGAGTGCAAGGACCCAGCCTCAGAGAAAATGGAATCCGAAGTGGAACACCAAGAAGTCCCCAAGGAAGATGCCGTAGGGACGGAAGAAGAGGCACGGGGCCAAAAGTTAGCTGCAGGGCGACGTGAAGAACTGTAGGAACTGACCCGAGGAGATTGTGGATCTCGGAGGAAATTGGCTGCCGCCTGCAGGCAGGTGTCCCGCCGTGCAACAGTGGCATGGCGCAAGAGGAACATCTTCAGGAAATCTTGGACCCAAAGAAATTGTGGACCGCAGCCGGAAGGAAGGTTACCCGCTGTGCAGGAGACAGGCGTAATGAGCAGAACAAGAACGATGTCGCACCATGAAGTCCGAAAGGAGTGACATTCGTCAGGATACGTTGGAAGGGCCCGAAATGCAACAATGGCATACGGGACCGAGGACTGAAACAGCAGCTACGGGGCAGTAAGCAAATAAAGGACCCAAGTATAAGACGGCAGCTGCATCATAAGATCTAAAGAGGAGAAGACTTCGTCAGGAAGGCTTTCGTACTGCAGTTCGGGAAGCGAGCAGCCGGATCGTCTGTCAGGTCACGAAAAATTGACCACCTTGTGGAGGGGTCGGCCCCCTGAGAAGCGAAGAAAGAAACAACATTAGCGTAAGAGTAGCCGGATAAATGGAAGCACCGACCACTCTAGGAGTTAAGGCCCCCACCAAAGAAAGAGAGAAAATATAAACTATGTATGACGGTGATATATCTGGATCTCCTGGCACCATAGCAGAGAACCGCTTGGGACGACCTGCCCTTAAGAAGGGAGCGGATGTAGCGATAGTAAAACGGACAACGGAAAGGAAACAAACACCGAGCCATAGAAAAAAAAGTTGTAAGCACAGCCCTCGGAAGAAAAGGAACGGTGATGCACTGTTAGGCTATTCGGGACGAACAGCCTTAAGGAGGGAGCAGTGTGACATGTCAACCCGTTGTTGGGCAACGGGATGTGGAACGAGTTACCACGAAGACAGACTCTTGATGAACAGCCGGTTGCTAAATTACAAACAGTGTAACGACGTTATGCAACCCGCTTCTAAGCACCAGCCGATAAACGATACTCCCGCGCATGCGCGATGACGTCATACTGCTGTGGTGACTAGCGGTCACGTGACATATACGTTTCCACAAGTGACGTCACATATACCACACCGAGAGCGTTGCTATGCAACGGTCGGTAAACACTCCTTCCATGCAACAATGAGGACGAGCTGCGTTTTCCGCGCTGTCCGGTTCGAGGCTACATGGCGAGACCGATCCACAGATGGGCACTAGAGTGGCGGAAGCAGGCGAATGGAACCAGGAATACAGGAGGTCGCCCTGTGAGGATGTCAAGTGTTATTTAAAAGACTTCGTGTGTGCGACGGTGCAGTGATACTGGAAGATTTTAGGTGTAATACTTGTAGTGATTTGAGTGCTAGTTTCTATGTTGAGATCCGTTGCTAGGAGTCGACTAGCAGAGACTGAGAATCCGAGTGCGTATGCAATGGTGAACTTCAAATTTTGTAAATCAGCGATAGCGCCGTAATTTAAGTGTAATTAAGAGAGTGTGTGTGTAACTAAGTGGTTAATATATCCAATAATCCGAACTATAACCCGACTTCGATATTCTTTAATCGGTCATTCTGTCCAGACCGGTCATCCAGTTTTGTCTGCATTCATCCATTTTATGTTGTAGAGACTGTATTTTCAGTTGTTTTCTAATATACTCCTTACTTATATCGTGTAGTATAATGCAGCCTTTAACTTGCCTTAGGTAAAGTTTTGTATTTAATTTCGAAATTCATATCTGCCCTTTCTGTTGTAAAAGGTAAAGCTATCCCTACAACAGGCCGAGAAGGCCCATAGGCTTGTGAGACGTCGAGCATCCCACATTTTCTAGACAATCGGCTCACAGATGGCGGTAAGATTGTCAGACTTACGCACCGGCCGCCCTTTACCCCCGGTACTCATTTCTGTTAGAGCCTCAGTCGACCCCAGGACCATAGTGCGGCTGGAAGGATTAGGTAAATTGAACAAAATCCAATGACTTCATCGGGAATCGAACTCACGACCTTCCGGCCTGTAGCATATTGCCTCAACGAACTACGCTACCGAGTGCCCCCCCTTCTGTTCTCCATATGCTATTTCAGCTCATAATATTTGACAGGAAGAACACGGCACACAGAAGCTGACTGGCATCATTCAAAGAGGGCGGTAGTTAAGACAAAGAGTATTTAGGGCTATAGCAGAGGGAATCAAAAAGACTGAAAATATAAAATTGAAAACTTCAAGAGGCAACAGGAAGCGCAAAGGAAACTAAGTAAAGTGTACCAGTGACAGAATGGTACAAGACCGTACTGAATACAGAAAACAGGGAAAACAGAAAGAGAAAGCTAGGAATGGCGGTGCGGCAGGAAGTGTTTCGGAACCTGAGAAGTGAAGTAACACATCAATGATTGATGTGGTTCAAGAAATTCAATGAAAATAACACAGAGAAATGTTAAAAAAACTGTAAAAAAACTGTCGGTGGGATATAATGTGCCGGAATATTTATCACAAAACAAACAATAGAGAACACAAAAGAATATAACTTACTAGTACACTTACTGTTTTTAGACTAAAAAAAATGAAAACATACGATAAGGTTAGTTAAGCTAAATTACGGACCGCTCTAACAGTAAACAGCTATAATGTACTTCAAACTGCCGCACATATCCCGTGTGATTGTGAGGCCTTAGCTTATTTAAGACTACGTCACTTTGGTCAATATTTTATGGAACCAAGTGACTATTTCGACGCCCCCACGTACAAAATCCTGCGCTTCATTCGAAGCACGGGATTGCTGAGGGGATAATCAAAAGCACAATAGACCACTGTAGGTCGCGGTGCAAGGGCCGAGAAGGCCCACCCCTCATACATACATACATACATACATACATACATACATTCATACCTTCAAATCCCTGTATGATCGGTAAGGAATGACCTTTAGTAATCAACAAGTGGTTACGCCAAGTACGTGGGCTCTCCACAATACTGATATACTGATTACCCTCTGCATATAAAAAGTACTACAGAGATAGAAAATGGTGCAATCAGATAATAAAACTGGGAAATAATCCATTTATTATCAATATTATTTGCAGACGACCATATATTTCTGGCGAATAAAAATAATTTACAACAAAGGGTAGTAAACTGGGAAAAACATTACAAGCATATGGTATGACAATTGAGGGGACACGTATGAGGAGAAGTTCGAATTGTTATCAATGAAGAAATTATATAAAAGGTCAATTCCTTCGGATATCTGGGGTATAGTATGTCAACATATAAAATGAAGATGGATCTGCAAGAGAATATTCGAAAATATAATAAATTAAATAGAGTTATTAAAAGACATCTTTGAAAGATATAAAACCAGAAATACAATTCAGGGTACATAATGTGCTTTCAGAGGCCTGCCCTTATGTACGGAGTCAAACACAGACGATAAGATGCTAGGGCAAGAAACGGATAGAAACATCTCAAATTCTGTTTTGGGGGTCGGTGTTAGGAGTTATACTGAGGGGAGAAATTAAGTGAGGATGCATTAGAACGTTTGTAGACTGAAAATATAGTATATGAAACAGACATTAACAAAGTAACGGGAAGAAACCGGTACAAAAATTACCCTGAACGTTTACCGTCCTGTGGGAAGACGTGACCTAAGGGACAATTTTATTAGCCTCGGAACGGAACTTGTGGCCATTCCTTGCTATAGTAGTAGTAGTAGCAGTAGTGGCAGCAGTAGCAGTAGCAGTAGCAGTAGTAGTAGTAGAAGAAGAAGAATATAACAAGTCTTTCTGTAACGAGTGGAATATCGGTAAATTACAGGCACAGATGCGAATGACATAATCCTCTCTTCAAGAACAAGCAAAATATTTCATCGTTCCGGAGGAACAAGCTGTTTCCATCTTCAGGGTAGATTATATTTTCACCCTCAACTTTGGGGAAGTACGTTCCTCCAAACATTGGAAATCGTTTTCACTCCCAGCGGCGTGAGAACCCAGAAAAAAACTCGGAAAAATGAATATGGATCGTCATAAAATCACCAAATACTATGAAGTTAACGTTGTTGCTGTGTTTGCTGTCATATTAATAACATCCTGCTATCATAAACCTACCGACCGCAACTAAATACGGTGCACTCGTTGGGTAGTTTATTCATAAGCCAAGTCATTAACGCTGATGTGAATATTCAATTCATGTCAACGTCTTCTGGTCTCCCTATCCTGAGCCACAGCGATCCAGTCCATACCACCCCATCCTATATCTCTATGATGCATTTTAATATTGTCCACCCACTTACGTCTTGGTCTTCTTAGCAGTCTCTTTCCTTCTGGCTTTCCCACAAATATCCTATACCTATTCCTCTTCTCCTCAAATGGTGCTATATGCCCTGCCCATTTCTCCTATTACTTCTCTCTCAATATAAAGCAGAAGGTCTAAAACGTCTCATATAAAATTAACTGATGTCCATTTGTCGCAGATACAAATCTACCACTGCAGAATTTGGTAGCATATAAACAGCACAACAAAGTCGTCAATTGTTTTCACCTGCATTCCGTTAATTACACAACGCATCGTAAAATGATTCGAATGAAAACTGGAGATATAAAGTAACTTTATATGTTACATAATGTAAGAGCTACTCTATTTTATACAATGGACGTATATTTTAGAAAATGTATAATTTTTTTTTTTTAATTTAAGTCTGTCATTTAACGACGCTGTCAGTATCCACACTGCATAGCGTCTGATGAGGTAAGGAAGTGGAGCAGACGGTGAAATGAGCATTTGCAGAGGAAGCTGAAGTGGTCAAGGAAAACATGCCCCAATGCCACTCTGTCCATCACAGAATTGGTTTCGTGTAAAGTACAGAATATACTGAATCTGCACGAACTAAAACTTAATTCGACCGATAACTACAACTAAATCTAAGTGAAATCAGTTCAACGATTTCGGAATCGAAATATGTGGACGGACATTACTCCCCAACAGGCCTATGTATTAATTTTAGTGACCACGAGCGAAGAACGGACAACAAGATGTGTAAGGAAATGAACTGTTTAAGATGCAGAAATGTACGATTTCCATATATAAAGGTCAGATAAAAAGTAGTGGCAACATCTCTATAGTTCTGATATTACTTTATTATCTGAGGTAAAGACACTTACATTCCTTCAATATAATCGCCCCCCATGTGTACCACCTTCTGCGAAATTTGTGGAAGGCGTCGTACACCATCAGCGCGCCCACTTCTGTTGATGTCCAGCAGTGACCGCCCTACAGCACGAATAATCTCCTCTCTTGTGTTGTAACGTGTCCCTCACAGTGGTTCTTTCATTTTGGCAAAGAGATCATAATCGCACGGACTCATATCGCGTGAGTATGGCGGATGTTGCAGTATCTCCCATCCCCAGTGGCGAAGGAGATCCCTGATAGCGTCAGCAGTATGAGCCCTTGCATTGTCATGAAGGATGATGGGGTTCGTTGCCAAAAAGTGTCGTCGATTTCTCCTGAGTGCTGGACGAATATGATTAACCAGGAAATTTCAGTAGTAGACAGCGTTTACTGTCTGTCGTTGAGGTACAGTGTGGTGCAGTATCACTCCATCAGTGTCATATGACACAATGAACATAGCCTTCACATTACTCTACACTTTCTTTGGACGAGGAAAGCCAGGATGCTTCCACTCATTTGATTTTCCTTCAAGTGCGGTTCGTATGAGCGAGCACAAGTTTCGTCCAGAGTGACGATCCTTTCAAGGCAGTCGTCACCTTCCCTCTGGTACCGGTCCAACAAGCCCGGTGGAATTGCATCACATTGCCATTGTTGCACCTCGGACATTGTATGGGGTACCCAAAGCACTGCAATTTGGCGGTATTCAAGAATATCGTGCAGAATGTGGAGCACGGTTTTGTGACATACGCCTATCTCAGCAGCTAACTCCCGCGCAGCCCATCGACGATCGACATCCAGCAAAGAAGCAAGAAGCTGAACTGTGTGGTTGTCAACATGGGGTCGTCCTGAATGGCATCCCTCCCTTCACAGCAATTTCACCCATCGTGCCACTGTGCGATATGGCAAAGCAGCATCACCACATGCTTCTCGCAGTCCCTGATAACAGTTTTGTGCACTGTGACCTCGTGCAACTTCAATTTTTATCCAGGAGCGCTGTTCTTGTTTCGTAAATATGTTGTTAGGGTGCTTGACCTGGGCTCCTGCACTTCAAGACGATGCTCAATGCAACTTAGTGAAACACAACCAGAGCCACTCACTGCACTACTTCAACTGAACTTCTGCTGTCAGCTACAGAAGGCGCTAGTGCCATCTGACGCACATTTTTCATGTTACAGCAGTGTTGCCACTATTTTTTATCCAACCCTTGTAGACTGTGCGGGAAATGATCACTGGATGGGCCACTTACGATAACTACGAACATACAAGTTACGGAAATTAAATAGACGAGTTCTGCAACACACCAAGATATTAACGAAGAAAATAACCACGAAAAAAAAGGAGGGTATAGCAGTGTTGGCGCTGCAGACCCATTCGTGCCTAGGCCTGCTCTACTGTATAAGCTTTAAGATCCTCAAAGCGGTAGGACGGCTTCGATAGGGGGTAATGCCGTCATAGAGGGCCTGCATAAAACGCGAGCAATCTGCGTGTGCTTCGAACTCATAATTACGGTGCTTGACATTGATCACCTTAAACAACATGATCTTCAGGACTGATGCTCACTATCATGTAGTGCAGTAGCTCCAACATCACTGTCCCATATTTATCAGGTTTACATCAATCGTGACTTCACTGCAATCAGGCAGCTGCAGAAAACATCGCCATGCAGAATGCAAATGGACAGAATGAAGAGAACCAGTACCGCATCCTGCAAGTTCCTTTCGCACAAACCTCTTCAACACTAGCAACTGCAAGGAGATTTACAATGAACACGTCACTTGACATTCATTAGCATTAACTTTTTACAGCTGCTAATAATGATTGTTTAAATTACGTCACTAAATGTTGGCAAGAGAACAGATCCAAGTCAGAATGCAACATGTGGAGTGCACTGACTTGGCCAAGATGCAGTCCACGCCGTGTTTCCCACTGCGGTTCCTCATTCTTATTTCTATCTTCATGAAAAGCATGGGGGAGGTACACGGTCGGAGATCAGAATGCTTTTGAATGAAGAAATGGAAACGATATAACAGGAAGTTGTCGTGATCTTGCATCAAATATCTAATCCAGCACTCATATAGTGAGACTAAGAAAATAATTAAAAACTTCATTCATGACAGCAAATGTCCGCATCTAGAATGAAACCAAAAGCCTTCCAAATGCGAAGCAATAAAGGAAATAACTGCAACGTTCAGAAACATAAAGCGAAATGCACAGTGTTTTATGGCCCTGGGGTCGACTCAGCCTCTAACAGAAATGACTACCACGATTCTTCCTGGGGGGTAAAGGGCGGCCGGCGCGTAAGGCTGACAATCTCACCGCCATCTGAGCTGAATGACCAGAAAATGTGGGAGTCTCGATGTCTCACAACCCTATGGACCTCTAAGGCCTGTTACACGGATACCTTCACCTTTTTACAGCGTAATTCTGTATTTCAGCATCCTGTTGCAAATCTTTAATTAAACGTCTATGTATTCAGTCTGTCAGTAATGCAACAATCCTTAAAATATTCACCATTTAACACTTAACACAACATGTTTCGGCCATAGACGGCCGGACTGTGATATAGGCGGTCAATGTTTATAGCGTTTTATATTCTTTCTAACGATAACACCCAGAAATATCTAACATATAACGTGAATACATAGATGTTTTCTTTTAATGGAAAACTGAATCATAATCTCTAGCCAAATAAACACGACACTTATTTCACTTACCTTACCTGTTCAATTTTCTGTATTCTTGTGGCGGTCTACTTACTAATACGTGTAAGTGTAGCGTCACCGTCTGAAGAAACACACCGCTCCCAATAGCAACAATTGTTTCTCCAAGACGTTCGTACCCATGGACTAAACTAACGGGGTCATTATCTTTACCGTCGAGTCCCATCTACATTTTTCTCTTCAACGAAATAAGGTGCTCATAAATAAATGCTAAGCAGACGGAAATTTCTCATATTGCACTGATGTGTCGGATCAAGTCGACATACGTAAGTAGCACATGAGAACATGGCAAGCTCTTGTTTAGTCTTTAGTTGCAGGCGCGGGTGGCACGACCTCCTTGGACCTGCCTGTGAGCCTACTGCACCAGTCTCGGATGACAGATGCACATGGAACGTACATGGAATGATAAATGTTAGGGTAAAGAAGTGTTTGCAATTTATGCATCACAAATCCCACACAAGGTACGTGCGATAAAACCTGGACCACTGCGGTGAGAAGCCGGCGACTAAATGTCTGAGCTGTGGCACAGCCTTGCGAGCTATGAACTACATACAAATGAAATTGTGTCATTCAGGTCAACAAGTTACTTTACTCTTTATTTCTCGTTAACATGGGCAGTATTATTACCATCTCTGAGGTTACGGATATAGGTACGGTTTTCAAAGAAATTTTACCTTTCTTGGTAGGACTTGTCCGTTGCTTGTGGAAATGTTTTTCCAGGAATGACATCAACATCATGATGGTTGTCGGAAAACGCCTTCAAATCACACTACCGTTGAAAATGGGGCCTTCTATCTCCGCCGTTGGAGAAAACGACGTGCATGCCGCTGCGTCTTTCCCCGCTTACGGTAAGAGACACCAGACACTGATCATGTTTCAGATGTCAGCATATTATAACCGAAATTGTTTACCGTGCGAATTGATTTAGTACGATAATATTGCTGATATAATTCATCTTCAGTGACATACATCGTCATAATTACGGCTCATTAAATTTTGGTGTTCTCTGAAAATGTCCGTTATAATCTTCGTGGAACTGAAGACAATATTTATTAAGGCGTTTTTATAATTAACCTGTAGTGTTTCACGAAAGGAATGCTTCGTTAAGACAATGAATATTACTAATTAGAAGCTGAAAGTTCCGAAGTCGACTGCAGGTGATGACATGACACGGGAACACTATGACAGTTACAAGACCACCTGGGTACTGTCGCAACCCTAAACACTGACGCCCACCATTGCCAGCCGACGTTCACGAAAGCCCCTCGACAACTGCTTCTCAGTCACGACGGTCGCGATCCTAGAGTCTTCGTGCCGTTTCCATCGAGCAGATGCAAAAGCAGCGCTTGCGCTCGTACTGTCGGAAACGTAAGTACAGCTCGCGAAAAGTCAGAGGGGGGAGGTTTATTATACGAGAGAGCTTATAGGGCCTAGCCTATTAACACCATGTTAGGAAAACAAATTCAAAAATTAATTATCTAAATATGCTTACAGAACACCGATATAAGCCGAGATCGTGACAATTACACAGAACTCAGCAGGGGGACAGCCAGAGATTTTACGATACTATTACATCACTTTCGTAAGGCACTAGGCTAACCCACGGCAACCCTCTCTCACGACTGTCTCCGGCCCACTTGATCATAACGTGTGGTGCTGTTATTCAGATTTGCAGTATATTATTAATTACATAACACTTTAAGTTAGGCGATCTGTTATAGTCTTCGCAGTCATCTATAGGTCGCTATACACCGTGCGAAAGTCCGAATTTAGTTAATGTGTACGGCGTAAATGAAGGCGTAAGAACGGCTCGTTCGCCTTCAGTCCCTTTCGTTGGCGGAGCGCTACAGTAGTGTGGGCAGTAATTATTAGGGCATTCTTCCCTTTCGACCATTTGCCTTCATTTCCTTTTTATGCTTACTGATATTCCCATTCTATCCTGGAGCGAAAAAATACTGCAGAAATGTTAGTATCAAAGAAAAAAAATGTTTACGGGATCTATAAATTCATTTTATACAAAGAAGAATTATCCGCGCCTAGGAAAACATCGCCCAACTGATAGGCTGCGAGACGTCGGAAGTTGAGAGAAAAATGGATTCACTCTTGTGACCGTTCAGGCATGAAAAGCAAAAACAAGACAAAAAAAAAACAATTGAACGAACAGGAAAGAAACGTCATCGAACTTCAACTGGGGGAAAACGCCGAATTTGGCTGAATTAGAATGACCCTTGCAGTGCAGACGAACCAACAAACAGCGAAAAAGACGTGCAAGTTCGAGCATCCATCGTGTTCTTTCGCTTTCGTTTGCATAGTTCCCACTTTACGGCTGGTACCCGGCCTTCGACCGGGATATACGTAGTTGTCTTTTCTATCGTTATCACAACATACAGTGGCCAACACTTTAAAGGACGAATAACACCGAAATACTGTATTTAACGTTCATGACTGTCTGGACATCATACATCTGATTCCTTAGCAAATATGCAAGACAATCTCGGTCGCATTTTGATACGCACAAATTGAAGGAACAGGTTGCCCGTGCCTGTCTGTCCGCCCACAAGTTTCAACAAGAGCCGCTGGGTGCATTGCATTAACTGCATGTCGCTGGAGGCTACACCAAACTCGTACATTTAAATTCCGTACAAAATGTTATACCGGGGGCACGCAATAGTGTAGATGGCTGAGGCACTATGATACCAGCCGGAAGGATGCGGGTTCGATTCCCAATGGGGTCACTTGATTTTTCAGTTGACCTAATATTTCCAGCCGCACTATGGTCCTGGGGTCAACTCAGCCTCTAACAGGAATCTTCCTGGGGGTAAAGGGCGGCCGGCGCGTGAAGCTGAAAACCTCACCGTCATCTGTGAGTCGATTGTCTAGAAATTGTGGGAGCCTCGACATCCCGCAAACCTATGGGCCTCCACGGCCTGTTACAGGAATACCTCTGCCTTACACTTACACCACCCTTGTAAGATGCGAGTGGCACTAACTGCAATTAATAAAGGATTCTGAAATAGTGTACAGTAAGAGACCTTTGAAAAAAAAATGCAACTTTTTACAGAATGTAAGACAACAAAATAACTCTATGAAGCTGAGTCGTGCTTGAAAAGCCAAAAGTTGCTCATCCACTCACGAAATTCCAAGAATTTAATGGAAGCTGAAGGCCAATTACTGTGGTCAAAATATTCCATTACTGGTCCGTATCCTGACCAAGATGAACATAGTGGATAACCCCACCCCCCAACTGCTATTTCCATATTTTACCCCATAAATGTCTAGTCTTCACAGTGACCTCTTTCCTTCAGGTTTTCCCATAAAATCCCTGCGTGAACTCCTCTTCGTCCCACGTGTGCTACATACGCCAAGTCATCCCCTTTCATTTAACAATTTTAGCAATTTCCGATGAGTATCAATTGTGAAGTTTCTTATTATACATGTTTCTCCGCCTCCTATTATTTATTCCTTCTTAGGCAATTGAATTCTTGTCAACTGTCAACTCAAATATAGCGCCATCTCTTCTCAGCCTTCCTTGCAGAGCTCGACTCAACTGAACTCCTCACTCACAACTACTTCACTTTACTCAACTGAACTGGTCAGAGTCAAAGTCAGAGTCAGAGTTACTTTATGACTGGCGGCTTACTGTCAATCAGTCAGTCTTGGCGTCAGGCCCCTTGAGGCCCGAGACCAAAGATTTTTTTTCCAACTGAACTCTTGCGGTCTTAGCCCTTATGTAACATCCTCTCTGACGAGAAGATGGGTTTGTCTCTTATGAATATATTTCGCACATATAACATGTTACTGAAAAGTCTTCCTTTTGAACTACACACAAGTCCTCTGTCAGTACAGGCTTTACAGGGCAGATCGTGCCTAACTTACGTATCTTATGCTACAACGACAACTTAGTCATTTGAACGGTCGTAAGCTTGAGTCAGAGTCAGAGTTACTTTGCGACTGACGGTCAGCCAGTCAGCAAGTCTTGGTGTCGAGCCCCATTTGGGGCTCATGACCAGATATTAATTATTATCGTTTGACAGTTATGGTCTTGTTTCTGTGGGGCACCCTCTCTGACGAGAGGACGGGTCTGTCTTTTGTATATGCTGCTGGCTCTTGCCAGCGCAGTCTTTCTCGGGTCCGAGTCCCTTGGGACTCGCGATCATATTTTATTGTCTCAGAATTGAGAGTTGAGAGAGAGAGACACACACACACACACACACACTTACGGATCATCTTCAGAGGGAACATCAATACTTATTCGGAAACCACCATCACAATAGGTGTTCTGATTGCTAAATTACATACACACATAATGTCTGGAATACACAATGTACACAATATTCAACTTTTCACAATCACAGCAGCCTTCCTGGTATTAACACTTTTATAGTGTTTAAAAAATTTTAGCTTACCTGGACTTAAATATATTTAACAGATACAGACAAATGGAAATGGAAATATACAGAAAACCCACGACATGCCACCCTAAAGAACAAAAATTGCCAGCATATAAAAATTGGATACACAGACTTCTTACACTACCCCTTGAGGAAAATGCTAAAATCAAAGAATTAAATACTATTATCAATATAACACTAAATAATGGCTATAGAAAGGAAGACATCACACATCTATATAATAAACTTAAGCGAAAGATGGGTAACCGGGATAACAAAGACGAAAAAGAACAAAATGGGTCACTTCTACTTATACAGGAAATTACATACGAAAAATCACAAAACTATTCAAAAACACTAACATAAAGATAGCCTTCAAAACAGCCAACACAATAGGTAAACTAATAAATGAAAAACGAGAAATAAACCCCTATGAACAAAGTGGGATATAGGAAATAACATGCCAAAGTTGTCAAAAAGTATACATTGGCCAAACTGGTAGAAATCTAACAAGATACAAAGAAGACATAAGAAACATAAGACCAAACAAGGACGAATCAGCATTTGCCCAACACATACTAAATAAACACCATCAGTACGNAAAAAAAAAAAAAAAAAAAAAGAGGCATCATGAATGTAAATAAATTGATAGAAGAACAAGAACACACAAAAGAATGTAATAGCCAACATGTTCGACCTCATAATACATCAGGACACGCCCACATCAACGTCACAGACACAGGAAGTATAAATTACGCGGCACAGCACACTCTAGAACGGTGAAAACAACACAGCACCTAACTTCAGTCCCCCGTAAGCTTGACCACCGCCAATCTCGTTATAAAGCCTTCGCACCGACCACACAGAAAATAGTCTCTCTATTGTTGGCACGTGTTTACCGAGCGATCGCATAGCAACGGTCATAACGCCGACCGCACAAAAAACGACGCGTGTTGCCTTGCGTGTATTCGGTCGCGACGTGTTTAACGGTCCGGTATCTAGTTTCTGCGTCTGGCTTCACCTTGTCCAATACCGCGAACATGTTCGATTTTGTATGACTTCTGCTTGTTGTCTGCACAATTTTGTTATATAATGCGCTGCAATTTTAGGTGGTACGTGTCTGCCGCTAATTCCCAGGCGGGACAAGCGTAAGTCATTACTGATCTGATCAGTACTTTAAAGGGTTAATTTAATGTTTGCGTTTAAACGATCACTTTTGAACAGGAGTAGATTCTAATAAATGTTCTGAAGGCATTGGCTTCAATCATTTCTGTGTGAAGTCTCCACGTGATCCTCTTATCAAAGATTACACTCTGGTATTTTGCATGACTGACAAAGGGGATATTCTGCCCATTCAATGTAAGATGAGTCTGACAGGGCCTAAGTTTGTGAGGAAAGTAAATTGCCTGATATAGCGGGAGGGTTTCCACGTAGGTCTGTTCATTTGATGCTCTTCGATTGGTCGTCAATTGCCTCACATTTATGACGTTGAAGCATAAGCCCTCAAGGCTGTTGGAAATATCTTCTGCTGGCGTGTCTGGGGAAAGATGGCGGATTACTGCATTGATAGGATCTTCAGAATTTGGAGAGAAGCTGTAATACTGAAATTATTTTTCTCCAGGTAGGATTTCATGGCTGAATAGTCTGTCATTTCTTTCGTTATGATACGGTTTCCGTTTCGGAATTCGTACTCTCCTTTGACGTGATCTTTTAGTTGGCTTTGGACTCGAATTAGGTTTGTGGTAGAAATGGAGTCAGAGCAGCTGATTGGAACTCATGCTGAAGGAAATGAGAGCCGGCCAAGATCGGATGATGAAACAGATTCTGGCCAACCAAGACAAAATAGAGGCGAATAGGGAAGCCATTCAAGAACGAATGATAGCCAAAATGGATGCCGATAGGAAAGCTGGCCGAGATGAAAGGAAAGCCTGGCGAGAAGAGATGGCCACAAGAAAGTCATGCGAGATAAGAGAATGAAAAATGACAGGAAAACCGCGCGGGAAGAAATCGAAGCCAAAAGAGACGAAGAGACAATGGCCTGCCAAGAAACGACGGAGGCACTTCTAGAAGAAGAAGAGCCAACCTCAGTGGACACGAAACCTGAGGTGACACATCAGCAAGAGGTCCCTAAAGAAGACGCTTAAATGATGCCGGTCGGAGGACCGAAGACGAGGTGTAGGGGCCGGAAGTTAGCTGCAGAACGGCGAAGAAAGCCTAAGGAACGGCCCCAGGGCAAGGATGGGTGCCGAAAGAAATTGGACGTCGCCAAGAGGAAAACAACATGGGAAAATTGTGGATCCCCGAAGAGATTGGCCGTCACCCGCAGAGGGACGATCCACCGTGCAGGAGTGGCACGATGCAAGGAAAACGCCGTCGGGAAAGTTCGGACCATGGACAATGTGGTATGAGGAGCCCCGAAAGAATGGACGCTTGGGAGGAGACATCAGCCGAGACCGGAATGAAAAAGCGGAATTAAGGACCGAGGCGACAAGCGGCCGCTATACAAGAGAAAGAAGAGGGTCAGCCTACAAGACTCTCAAGAAGACCCTAGAACTGCAATTCGTGAAGAGGGCAGCCGGGATATTCGGCGGGTTGCGGAAGGTGAGAAACTCGACGCTCTGGAGGTATCACCGCCCTCCGGAGCGACAAAACAGGGATTGCACTTTGTGGAGGGGTCGACCCCCTCCAAAACGAAAGAAAGAAGCAGGAAACAGTGGGGGAGCCAGTAATGTAGAAGCACCGGCCTCCCCAGCAAGGTTGAGAATGAGAAAGAAAGGAAAAATTGTGGACGATGACGAGAACATGGAGTGACTGGAAGTACCACGGGGCTGCTAGGGACGAGCACCCTTGAAGGAGGGGCGGATGTAGCGCTCGGAAGATGAACACAAAAAAATGAAAGAAAGGGAACACCGTTAGGCTGTTTGGGACGAACAACCTTTAGGAGGCAGCAATGTGCCGTGCCGCCAGAAAGCCGGAATGGTTTAGTGAGATCAGGGTTGATTTCCTAGGCAACGAGCAACGTTTCCGCGACAACGGCTAGGAATCAGAACGCATCCATTTCTATACAACAGTTAGCAATATCCAAGCAACGAATTCTTTGAAGCAGCATTTCAATAGCAGCGGGCGAAATTGACCCTTCAACAAGGTGTTCACTATTCAGTCCGAGTGCAAGATATAACAGTTCGTATTCGGCAAGTCGCAATGTGACTTGGACTTGCAGACCAGCAGATTTCTTATCCAACCAGATGGGCCGTGTTGAAGGCTCTTGTGATGACGTCATGCCTTCCAGCCATGCTAATCGCCCTTGGTCCTATCCCTTCTTCCCGTGTGTGGACTGTACCACGAGGGATTCCGCTTCCTCTCCACCCCCCCCCCCCCCCCCACANAAGCCGGCTAGTAAATTTTACTCACTCCCTGCTTGGATCCACAGCGAAGCAGACGTACGCTGCCAGCTGGGGTGATTGTCAAATTCTGTTTCGGCTAAGGTATTCTAAATTAAGTCTGGTAGTGTGTGTGCTGGCAACGCACGTCGAGGGTTTGGTCACGTCTGGTGGCCAGTAGGTTTGTTATGTGGCAGCGACGGGCCTTAGATTAATTTTGCGTTGTTGTATTTCCCTTCGAGGAATCGCCTGTGGAAAATTAATAATAGTCAAGGTTTATTTTGTGAGAGCTGATGTAGCGTGATTGTAAGCAGAGTTACTAGAGCAGTGAGCGTGGGCAATTAAGTTTAGTCAGATGCCGCAGATAGGCAAGCCGTAAATGTAACGGACAGACTGGGTTTAAGTTGTATGTTTGGGACTATGTGCTTCTGTAAAGTTGTAATTGTTGTATTTAGTTATATTGTGTTCTCTGTTATTAAATTATGTTACTGCTGTAGAACTGACTCTTGTCGATTGGGAGTGTCTCCCTTGCTGTTAATTTGGAGTCCCTACTACATCTAGGGAGCATGTGTGAACATAACACGTGAGCCCGTGACGTTGCGCCGCTCCTGCCTTGGAAGTAGGCGCGAGATGTATAAGCCACCAGGAGGACATAGGCGGTGCACAGAACAGAAGAGTTTGTATCTGACAAGGGACCAATGACAGTTGAGCTCCGAGGAGAGCAGAAGATACTTCGCCAAGATCAGCGGTGCAAGTAATTGTGATAGTGAAGAGGAAACGCGTGAAAAACTGTATTTGCGAGTGTAAAAATGACCGTCAAATATATATTCGTTCAAATCCGAGACCCACGTAAAATTTCTTGTCGCGTTACCTAGCAAACACGCGACAATATATTAAATTACAATTACAGGCCATGTGCGCAGCATTAATAATGATAATAATAATAGTGTCTAGTATATGGGATACGCGTGACGAAATGACGAGTTCTAGTTCGGATGATTGTATTTATTAACAGCTTGGTTACAACTCCTCTTAATTACACTTTGATACAGCGCTATGGCTGTCTCCACACTTTATAATCCACTTTTACACGCACATTAGTCCTCTCTTGGTAATGGATCTCAGCACAGAAACTAGCGCTTCAAATCAGTCCAAATACTACACATAATTAAAGTCTTCCAATCTCACGCCAAGTCTTCACACGTCAAACTTCCCGTGGTTGTCACTTAAACACACTCAAATACTCCCCAACACTCCCTGGTTAGTCAAAGTCAAAGTAACATTGCGACTGACAGTCGGTCAGTCAGTCAATCTTGGTGTCGAGCCCAATCTGGGGCTAATGAATAGATATTTATTACTGTTTAATAGTTTAGGTCTTGTTATTGTGGGACGACCTCTCTGACGAGAGGACGGGTCTGTCTTTTGTCAGAGTCATTGTCTGCAGTAGTAAGTCATTTCCCATAATGTAAAGGATATTTACATTTTACTTGTTAAACATGATAATAAATGTATTAAATATATACAGGGCATCTGTCAGCCCAAGCTCAGTACAGCAGATTATGCCCTATTTCTAGTAGCTTTCGGTACAACGGCACTCTATTCACTTGAACGGTCGTATGATTGACCGCCGCGAAGTTTAAGCCTCTTATACTTCCTGTGTCGGGCTTCGCCTTGTCCAATATTGCGAACATTTTCGTTATCAAGATTTTGTACGACTTCCGCTTGTTGCCTGCATAATTTTGTCGTATAATCATACACGTATGGAATTTTAAAAGTCATGTGTAAATGGCGAACCGGTGTGTGCCTGGGAAAATTGCCTTGTTTTGCAGGCGCTGCAATTTCATTAGGCGGGTGTCTGCCGCGAAATCCAAGGCGGCACTAGCTTAAATCAATACAGATCTAATGAGAGCTTTGTGGAGGTTCAGCTTAATGTTAGCCCTTAATCGCTCACTTTTGAATAGGGAATACAATCTTATAAATGTTATGAAGGCCTTGCCTTCGATCATTTCTATGTGCAATCTCCATGTAACCCTCCTATCAAAGATTACTCCGAGATATTTTACACTATTTACAAATGGAATATATCTTCCAGTCAATGTAAGATGAGACATAGGCGAACGACGACTGCGAGAGAAAATACCCTGGGTCTTATCTTCATTAATTTTGAAATTCCGGTGCTCACACCAGGTCTCCATTAAGTTGAGACCGCGCTGCAGTTTTCCTTGCGATCTGTCGCATACAGACAGGTGTTGGGGGACATCATTTGCAAAGAGTAGAGGACAGGACCAAACCTTGTGGCACTCCTGCCTGCATTTCCTTGGCGTCGATATTTCGCACTCTTGTACTCCTTGGTTAAAAGTCAAAGTCAAAGTCACACTGCGACTGACGGCCAGTCCGTCTGTCTGTCTTGGTGTCGAGCATGACCATATCTTTTTTTTTTCTGTTTTCTTCCTTATATGAAAGTTATTGTCCTGTCAATTTGGAGCGCCCTCTCTAACGAGAGGTCGGGTCTGTCATTTATAAGTCATAGTCCGTATTAGTAAGTCCATTGTCAGTATTTACATATATTTACAAATTTAATATTAATTCCTATTTCTATATACAATATACTCGTATTCAAGGCCTGTGTCAATCCAGGCTCAGTACAGCAGATTATGCCCTATTTCTAGTATAATTCGCTACCACGGCAGTCTAGTCACTTGAACGGTCGTACGTCTGACCGCCGCCAAGTTTAAGCCTCTTATACTTCCTGTGGCTGGCTTCGCCTTGTCCGATGTTGCGAACATTCTCATTCTCATGATTTTTTATGACTTCTGCTTGTTTCTTACTCCTTTGTTCCAAGTCCAAGTCACATTGCGACTGACGGTCAGTCAATCGGTAAGTCTTATGAATTACTGTTTGGCATTTACGGTCTTGTTTTTGTGGGGTGTCCTCTCTGACGAGAGAACATGTCTGCCTTTTGTATATGCTGCTGGCCGTTGCCAGTGCAGTATTTCTCGGGTCTGAGTCCCTTGGGACTCGAGACCATATTTTACTGTCTCAGATTTGAGACTTCCCTTTTCGTCGCCTCCTACAACTCGCAGGGTCACGGTGGAGGTATTCGAACCCGCCTCCACACGGGCCCATATCGCGACTCAGAGTCAGAGTCAGAGTCAGAGTCAGAGTTACTTTACGACTGGCGGTTTACCGCCAATCAGTTCGTCTTGGCGTCAGGCCCCTTGAGGCCCACGACCAGAGTTTTTTTTTCCCAATTGAACTCTTGCGGTAATAGTCCTTATGTAATATCCTCTCTGACGAGAAGATGGGTCTGTCTCTTATGAATTAATTCGACCTTTCGTCAAGCGTATATTTCGCACATATAATGTTATCGAAAACTCTTCCTTTTGCTTTACACACAAGTTCTCTGTCAGTACAGGCTTTACAGAGCAGATTATTCCTAAATAACAGATCTTACATTACAACGAATACTTAGTCATTTGAACGGTCATAAGCTTCACCACCGCCAAGTTTAAGCCTCTTATATTTTCTGTGTCTGGCGTCACCTTGTCCTATACCGCGAACATGTTCGTTATCATGATTTTGTATGACTTCTGCTTGTCTGCACAATTTTCTCATATAATCGTATACATACGGAAAGTTGAAAGCCGTGTGCAAGTCGCGGACTGGTGTGTAGCTTGGAAAAATTTCAATGGTGGGCAAAATCTTTTGCATGCGCTGCAATTTTAGGAGGTAGGTGTCTGCCGCTAATTCCCAGGCGCGACAAGCGTAAGTCATTACTGATCTGATCAGTGCCTTATAGAGGGACAGTTTAACGTTTGCGTTTAAACGCTCACTTTTGAATAGGGAGTAGATTCTAATAAATGTTCTGAAGGCCTTGGCTTCAATCATTTCTATGTGAAGTCTCCACGTAATCCTCTTATCGAAGATTAAACCCAGGTATTTTGCATGATTGACGAAAGGGACATTCTGCCCATTCAATGTAAGATGTGTCTGAGGGGGCCTAAGTATATGAGAGAAGTAGACTGCCTGAGTTTTATCTTCATTGATTTTTATGTTCCAGCGATCACAATACGTCTCAATAACACTGAGACCTCGCTGCAGCTTTCTGAGAACATAACCCTCTTTGCGGTCTGTCGCATATATACAGGTGTCTTCAGCAAAGAGACCTACATAGACACCAGGTGTTTGGGGAGTGTCGTTTATATAGACTGTACAGTGCGGGGGGAGAGAACAGAACCTTGCGGCGCTCCTGCTTGTATATCCCTTGTGTAGACATTTCACCTTCGACTGAAACTCTGAATTTTCTCTCAGAAGGGAAAGAGCTAATAAGCTTGATTAATCTTATCGAAAATTGTAATGTAGACAATTTATATAGGGCCATTCCATGTGAAATCATCCAGAGAGGTCGCTCACCATTTCTAAATAAATTCAAAATTTGTACACTTATTTCTACACATTTTCACACCTCAAAAGAAAATGTTAAAAAACTGTGATCCGCTCCGTTCTCCCGGTACAGCCGTTTTTATAATGAGAAAAAACGCGTTTTCGGCTCAAATTGAGGTTTGCGTTATCTTCTGTATCTCGATAACTATTGAAGCTAGAGACTCCAATGGAAAACTAATTTGTTCCTCATGATATGGACAACAAATCATATCATTACAAGGTTTTACTCAACTCACTTCATCTAGGCGTAATTAAGCTTGAAACTTACCTATCGATTTTGGGAAAAAACGCTATTTTTGACCTTCAGAAACCAATGGAAGGGGGAATATACCAGATCTGTGGTTTCTACCCTTTCTTTTCTCCTACATGAAGAATATAATCACACAGTTTTGAACACCGTACCTATTTTCCAGGAGCTTTCAAACTTTGCTCTGGGCCCCAAATCGGCAATTTTTAACGTCTCATATCTCCGGTGGGGATGCTCCGAAAAATTTTAAACTCATAGCAAATAAAGCTCTATTCCAGAGTAACGTGGAGTTAAAATTATAACTTTGATATTCAACTAATAGCGAAGTTTCTATAATGCGAAAAAACGCGTTTTCGCCTGAAATGGAGGTTTGCGTTATCTCACATATCTCGATAACTATTGAAGCTAAGACTCCAATAAGAAACCAGTTTATTCCTCATGATATGGACTATAAATCATATCATTACAATGTTTCACTCAACTCACTTCCTCTAGGTCTAATTAAGCTCCTAGTTACTCCTAGAGTAACTCCTAGTTACTCTAGAATAGGGCATTATTTGCTATGAATTTCAAATTTTTCGAAGCTTCTCCACCGGAGATATGAGATGTTAAAAATGGCCAATTTTGGGTCCAGAGCAAAGTTTGGAAGTTCCTGGAAAATTTTAGAAAATATGTATGTTGTTCAAAATTATGTGATTATATTCTCCATGTAGGAGAAAACAAAGGGAAGGAAACACAGATCTGATACTTTCCCCCTCCCATTGGTTTTTGAAGGTGAAAAATAGCGTTTTTCGCAAAATCGATAGGTAAGTTTCGAGCTTAATTAGACCTAGTAGAAGTGAGTTGAGTGAAACATTGTAATGATATGATTTATAGTCCACATCATGAGGAAGAAATTGGTTTCTTATCGGAGTCTCTAGCTTCAATAGTTATCGAGATATGGGAGATAACGCAAACCTCCATTTCAGGCGAAAACGCGTATTTTCGCATTATAGAAACTTCGCTATTAGTTGAGTATCAGAGTTGTAATTTTAATTCCATGTTACTCTGGAATAGAGCTTTATTTGCTATGAGTTTGAAATTTTTGGGAGCTTCCCCACCGGAGATATGAGACGTTAAAAATTGCCGATTTGGGGCCCAGAGCAAAGTTTGGAAGCTGCTGGAAAATTTTGGAAAATAGGTACGGTGTTCAAAATTATGTCATTATATTCTTCATGCAGGAGAAAACAAAGGGTAGTAACCACAGATCTGATACTTCCCCCCCCAATTGGTTTCTGAAGGTCAAAAATAGCGTTTTTCCCAAAATCGATAGGTAAGTTTCAAGCTTAATTACAGCAGTTTCACGCCTGATGGGTTGGAAACACCACTATTCCAAAATGCATGTTTAGCATTCAGATCTCCTGCCAATATTGACTGAAGTCTAAAGCTTAAGAGCTCAGTGATGTAAGCATCATTCCAGGTGTGGCCTGGGGACTTGTATACTGCTACAAGCAGTATTTCGCTATTACCAATCGGTATGCAAACCCCTGTGGCCTCTATTGAAACAAGCGGGAGCAGGTCTACATGTTTGTGGGGAATGCCTTTCCTCACTGCAACGGCAGTTCCGCCTTTTCTTCCTGGGAAGCGGTCAGTACGATAAAAGTGATAATTTGGAATAAAGAATCTATCATGGGGTTCGGGATGTGTCTCTGAGAGAAGAGCCACATCTATATACAAGTCTTGCAGCTGTTTACTGAGCTCATAGCGCTGCCTCCAAATGCCATTTGCATTAAATGCTATGACTTTGAGTGGCCTATGAACTCTACCAGCCATTTTGTTGCCTAAAATTAGGTACCATTTTTGTAATGACCATTATTCTGTCTTCTTGTGATATAGCTCCACTGAGCTCTGTCATGATCTGCTGCACTGCAGTGGCTACAGTGTCACTGTTAGACGAACTGGGAGCCTGTACTGACAGACCTGTTTTCTGAAATTCCTGTTGTGGCACCTACAGCTGCACGGGGTCCCGGCCATGTTTCCCTTCTGTCTGCGGTGCCTTTGGTTGCTGGTGTTGATTTTCTTGACGCAGTGCAGCTGTGTAGGATTGCTGTTGTGAGGTGAAGTTAGAGAAGGACGTCCTCCCAGAGGATCCCTTGGGAGCTCCTTGTGCTCTTTTCCTTGCAGTTCTCCTTTCGCGTGGCTGCAACCTCGGTATGACGCTGGATGAGGTTTCTCTCCTTCTTCTAGGGTACAATTTCAGAAACTCGACGTAGATTCTGTATTCGTCTTTTGGGGTATTCCTTATGCAGGTGGCCACCACCGCACCACAAACATCTTGGGGGTTGCTTGCAGTTGGCCCAGACATGGCCAAAGTTTTGGCAAGTGTAGCACTGTGTAAGGTCAGTTTGAGCTCTGTATGATTCTACCTTAATAATTATATGGTTAAGGCTATTCAATTTGAATATCTCTTGAGATTTTACTTTTCTTGTTAAGGTAACAAGGAAGAGCGGTAGGGTTTCTACGTAGGTCTGTCCATTTGATGCTCTTCCATTGGTCGTCAACTGCCTCACATTTATGACGTTGAAGCCTAAGCCCTCTAGGCTGCTGGAAATATCTTCTGCTAGTGTGTCTGGAGGAAGGTGGCGGATTACTGCCTTGATAGGCTTTTCAGAATTTGGAGAGAAGGTGAAAGACTGGAGATTATTTTTCTCCAGCTGGGATTTTGTGGCTGAATAGTCCGTCATGTCGCTTGTTATAATGCGAGTTCCATTTCGTGTGATTCGGAATTCGTACTCTCCTTTGACGTGTTCTTTTAGGTCGCTTTGGAGTCGAATTAGGTTTGTGGTAGAAGTCATCACTATTGGTGGCGGCCTACCTGATTTTCTGGGAGCCTCCTGCTCCGTGTTCTCTGTTCCAGTTGTCTCCGTGTCATTAGCTCCGAGGGGTGCGAAGAAGTTGCGAGTTGGCACTGCTTTTGGAGTCTGCTTGCCTTTGTTGCTTTGCGTGTATTCGGTCGCGACATGTTCAACGGTCCGGTACCTAGCAACGCTGTGTCCAGTCACGTCATAATACCACTTCTACTACTACTACTACTACTACTACTACTACTACTACTACTACTACTACTACTACTAATAATAATAATAATAATAATAATGTAAGGGAAAAGCCGTTGCTATGCAATGACTGCGACATACGCGAATAAATAACGGCTGTTTCTAGGCAACGAATCACTAAAAACTGAGCTGGCAAATACCGTCAACATATACAGAAGGCAGACCCGTCCTCTCGTCAGAGAGGGCGCCCCACAAAAAAATACCGTTAACTGTCAAATAGTAATAAATATCTGGTCATGAGCCCCAGATGGAGCTCGTCACCAAGACTTACTGACTGACTGACTGACCGTCAGTCGCAATGCGACTGTGACTTTGACCCAATCAGATCCCATGTGGAGGCAGGGTCGAGTACCTCCACCGTAGCCCTGCGAGCCGTAGGAGGCGACAAAAAAGAAAACCCGTTCCTGGGGGTATAACCGGGTCACACTGCTCCTTGGGGATATAAACACAGGGACCTGGCCCTCCATGTTAGGGGTCTCAAATCCGAGAAATGTGGCCTTGAGTCCCGAGGGACTCGGATCTCAGAATGACTGCGCTGACGAGGACCAGTAGTAATTGTAAATGACAGACCCATCCTCTCGTCAGAGAGGTTGTTACACAAGGACTACAACCGCAAGTCTTCAGTTGGAAAATAAAAATTCTTGTCGCCAAGACGAACTGACTGGCGATAAACCACGAGTCGTAAAATAACTCTGACTGACCCAGTCAATTGAGATCTGAGTTCTTCAAGGGAAGCTGTGAAGAAATGACGCTACGAGTATGGTTCAGCTGACAGTTCAGTTGTGAAGTGTTCTCCAGCGGGCAAAGGTGTGCCCACGGAAACTGACGAATCTCCACTGCTGAGAGCTGTTACCAAGCAACGACTAGTGAAGACGCTGCAGGCTGGAGAAGACTCACCGTGTAGTGATTTGTAAAGTGCGTAGATCAGCGATAGCGTTGTAAGTGCTTGCAGTTCCGAGTGGTGTATAAGTGATCAACAAATCCATCCGTCTACAGTCATACATAAATCGTGACGACAATAACAATAATAATAATAATAATAACAATACACAATGGAACATGAAATAGCTAACGTTTTCTTAAGTTCTTCTGAAAAACAGCTATCATGGGTCTACGTATTGTAGACCTCTCATATTCAACAGAATTCAAATTAAATGCTGACACTACTAGTACTAACTACTGCTGCTGCTGCTACTACTACTACTGCCGCCACCACCACCACCACCACCACCACCACTCAACTAAATAACAAAGAAACGCAACTACGAATATTCTTTTTAAAATTCTTTTTAACTAAAAGGTCAAGTACAGTTGAGCAGCAGATTCGAATCGAGAATCTTCGATTTAGCAGGCGTTCTAATCTGTATGCCGCAATGCTATTTCCCTATATTTTAACGACATCTACACGCCTTGCTCTAAATGTGCCTTATCACGGCAAAACCGTCGGCTGCTCGAAACTTACTATTACCGTTTAGCACGCCTGTTTACATATATGAGCATACCCAAATGTATACGTTAGTAGCGCTTTGGAAAACGTCGCATAACAAGAAACGAATAAATATTTCCGAAATTTAAACATAATATGACATTAAAAAGCTGTCTGCCGCTACTTAATGTGCGCATGCACACAAGCCTCTTACGTCCGCCCTAGGAAACGGTGCAATGTAGGGGAGCGGTAGGGTTCGATCCTAACAATCAGAATTGTAATTCATCCTTTTTTACCTCAAGTTTGTTTAAATTATGGCAAATTTGATTATCAGATCTACGTTCTACGAATAGAAATTAAAAAAGACAAGAAATAAGAGTTTACTGACAAATTTCGTTCCGCTTCAATGTATTCAAATGTGCAGGACCCAAATGCAGAAGTTCTGCAGAGTCCTAAGGTCCCTTCTTTGACATATATTCATTTTTATTATGTAGTTATGCACGTGTATATTATCCTTCATACATATTCTACAATTTTAAAAATGCAGCCATACTGGACGCTTCCAGTTTTAGTGTTCAGCACTTCCCTTTTTGACATGTTTAGTGCTCATTTTATTTTGACAAAAAAAAATGCCTTGCACAGGAGACTGGGATTTCGAAAACGTCAGCTTGAACTATCACATAACTCCAGAAATTGAATTTAGACAAAAACAGTGGACCAGCACACAGGCCGAACGCATAAGTTCGTTTCACAGTAGCTGTAAGGCTGCTTACTGCGGTGATGATGAACAGAGGCTGTAACTTCTAAAGGTTTCTGACGATGGTGGATGACACACAGAACTCTAGGTAATACATTACCTAGGATTCCGGACGATGGAAAAAGTCCAAAATCCTACTAATTCTGAGAGGCTGTATCATTACAATTTTGTGCAGTCGGCCGCTAGTATGAAACGCTACAGCCCGAGTTGACGCCAGGATGGTCTGTCATTTCCGTTTGAGCGACCGAATGATTTTCGGGTGTATCTCAGACAATCGCGCTGGTATCCAGGGAAGTTCCTATCTTTGTCGACCGGCTCGAAGCTCTGCGCTTCACGGCGACCGCCGCACCGCCGGCAACGAGATGCATACGAATTTTGACGATGAATCAGTATGCCTGATGGCCGATAATATTTGGAATTAAGGGAAGTTATTAACATTGTGGACTGCTTGACAGCATTATGCTTCATCGGGAGCAGTACAGTTCATGCGTGGGAATTTGTTTACGATTTGACAGCAGTGGGCGGCAGTTATCAGTTCAATCGGCCGTCTGTTTTCAGTTCAATTAGTGGGCCATGTCGTACGTCATGGTGCGATATACTTTAGAGCAAGCGGCCACCTCATGACTCAAGCTACGCGGGTTCAAACCCTGCAGAGGTCGTGGAATTTTTAAGGGCGGAAAAATTCAGGGAACAAGTCCTCCGGGAGGGACTTTAAGCCGTGGGTCCCATGTCGTAGCTTTACGGCACGTAAAAGAACCTCATGCCTCAAGGAGGCCTCTGAGCCAAATTATAAAGGACATTTCCCGCCCAACAATAGTCTCTAACGCCTCTGGTAGATGGGGGAAGCNGAAAGTGCGGACGTAAATTTCGTGATGAAGGAAAAGGAAATATTCGTGCGGAAATTGCAATTATTCCTGAAGAACAGCTTCAAAGGGTAAATCAGAACCCCTTCCGCCGGTGCGAGGAAAGTCTGCGTGTGATTTGTGAACTGTAACTACTTTATTCCGAAGGCTATCGGCCGACAGGCATATTGATTCACTGGCAAAATTCGTATGCGCCTCGCAGCCGCCAGTTCACCGGCCACCGTGAAGCGCGGAGCCGTGAACCGGTCAACAAAGGTAAGAACCTCGCTGCATAACGCATAATACGAGTATAAACCGTTTAGGGTCAAAAGTATAGTTTTATTGTACTGTACCCTGCTTTATAATTTGACTGAACGTCGAGGTCGGTCGATTGGTTAGCAATCGTGTTTCGTATTCGGAATGCCCCCGGTTCAAGACTCGGTGCGAAACCAGGCTAATCTTAATTTTCGTGGTTTTCCTCAGTACCTCCAGGCGAATACCGGGATAGTACTTCAAATTACACAATCGCTTTCTTCCCCATCATTTCCATTTAATTATTCGTTAACCATCCTGCCATTCGAAAATACGTAGTTCGAGATACTGAAAGTGTCTTAAACCATATAGCAAATAAATGAAACCGCAATTTGATAAAAACTCACATATACAATGCAACGGAGGGCCGCTTACAACAGCTAGCATCGTGGTGTGGCATTCTTTCGTGTTTGGGAGGTATGCTGGTCGAACGTCGGGCAGTCTGGCTGTCTCGAGAGTCAGATTCTACAGGGGCAATATCTGTTTCTTCCGAACCCACATTTGCTACTCAGGAACGATATACGTGTAAACAGCTCACTTCACAAAATGTATTTAAATAAAACAGACAGCAGCAAACTCTCGACAGGATAAAAAGACTGCAGTTCCTAATAAATATACAAAATAGTTTACCATTAAACAGGGAATTAAATACGCAACGTAAATTTGTTAGTCAAGGACGATAAGAAAATACAATGTTCCACGATTTCTTTCTGCGGAACGAAAGTTACTGGTAACTGTCACAAAGGGAAGGAGCGGAACTGCATTAGGGCTTCGAAAAGAAAGCAATGGAAGTTACAAATTTACGCTAAAATGAAAAAGTCCTAATTTCAAAATGTGCTATTATCCCGTTTTATTAACAGATTATTTGTTTATGTATTTATTCATGTCCCTGTGTCTTACGAATGAGGGGCCGGGGCAGCTTTCACTGAGCACGGCCGGAGCACAGCACTGGTTATAAGTAGCCTGGCATTTTCCCAGTAATTTAGAGTTACAATACGTCAACTTGAAACGAATGACTGTGTAATTTGAGTCGAGGTATTGCTTTTATGTCTCTCGAAATTAAGACCAGCGCGGGGCTAAATGTCGCATCATGAGACTAAATATTAACCCCCCCCCCTTCCAGCCAATTAAAACAGATCAACATACATAAAACTTCATCTTACTTAATAACAAGAAACTTCCAGGCACTGATGTAAATGTAATCGTATCGTAATCCATAAATCAGTTTAATTTGCACTGTTGCATAAAACGATTCGATTTCTACACAGTGATGGGTACCATGCAAACAGCAGAAATTAATTTTGATTTTATAAAACGTGTCACCACTAAAATCCTGCCTGGTTCGCTTATGTTGTAGCCGAGAGCTTCCTTACTACTTCAAACTTTTCAATTTGGAAAATTCGAGGGCGGATAACTGCATAATGGTACATAACTGACATATACACACCATTGCATTCGCGTTTTTATATTTTATGACTGGCAGATGAGTTGCAATAGTTTACTTAGTAAAGGGTTGTATACGGGCTATGGTACCAGAGTTCGATCACCAGCTGGAGCCTCCACCCTCCTATCCACAGGACATGGGGAATAAAACGGCCAGAGCGTAAAGTTGAACAATCATCTCCTTCCACTGCCTAGATCAGCAATCCGCGGAACTTTACCTCCATACACCCACTGCGATTTGAGAGCGTGGTGGTAAAGCGTCGAGATGAATTGAAGTTTATTACCATGACAAATATTTCCAAGTATGCAGCAAAGCCGGTCTCTGATATATATCGAATCGATTTATATCTGATAAAATTAGATCTGACTAAAGATCATAACCGTGGGAAGTTAACTTTTATATAATCTATTCAAATAAGAATTATTCTTCGAAGCTTTCGACTGCTGCTTGATTCAAAGTATTGATTGTACAAACAAACTTTTCTGAAAAATAATGTTAAGAAAGACTTCGACAAAACGCCTAGGTATTTGTAGCTTACCCTCTTTAAACACCTCTTTACATCGACTTTCTTTTACAACACTGGATCAAGAACATTTCACTTTTACTTTCAACACTTCAGCTCGGGATGCAGCAACTTATACAACACTCCGATTCACAAATAAATTTACTACAGGAAGACACAACAGATCACAACAACAGTGTTTTGATGAATGACACGGTCATTGCATTGGTCCGTAACTAGGATTACTTCATATTTAACCAATGAAATTTCTCAATCTTGAAGCAGACCGGCAATAGTGTAATGTTAATAGTCCGGTCACATGTGCCACAAAATTTGGATGTAACGTACGTAGTTGAAAATATTTTGTGTACGTAGTGTAAATCACACACTATTTTGATTCGTAGTCCTCCCTTATAGTCACATTCCTTTCATTTTTAAAGCTTATACCCTCCACTTTGTGATTAATGGTTGGTATACATGATGTGGGCTTGCTCATTGGCTTACGAACAATTTAAATGTAGTGTGGGATTTGTTTTGTAGGTCCAATTGCAACGGCTTTAGCAGTAGTTTGTAACTGTTTAACTGTTAAAGAATAAGACGTATAACTTTCTGTGTTTTGGAATAACATAATAACTTTAGTAAAATACTGTTCACTAGTTTTAAAATTTAGATAATTTGTTACAGTGCTTATAACCTAAATAGGATAATTTCCAAAATGTTTACTAAATCGCAACTGGAAGCTATGAAATTTAACGAACTGAGAAGGCTTGCCAAGGAGAGGAATATTTCCCGGCGTTGGACTTGTAAGGTAAGGTAAAGTTGTCCGTGCCCGTAATTAATTAAGCACCATGCCATGAAGACGTTTTGGGTAGTTCTTGTTCTTTTATTTCAAATTCAAGCAGATCCATATACAGGTTGAGAAGTAGATTCACAAACCATTAGATATGGAATGTGTCACATATCAGAACAGATGATACAATTAATCATTGGAACAAGTCTATGTAACATAATATGAAATATACATAACATAGACATAGAACATAATGAATATGATTTACTTACTTACTTACGTACTCATGGAGCTGAGCCGTTCTTGAGGAGCCGCCAATTCTGCAGCTACTCAAGAATTTCCCAGCATTTTATGGAATCCGAAGGTTCATCACCGTGTTCACAAGAGCCCTCCACTGGTCCCTATCCTGAGCCAGATTTATCCAATCCATACCATCCCATCCTATCTCTCTAAGATCCCTTAGGTCGTTTATCCAAGGAATCAGTCCAGGACCAAGGCTTTGTGTTCATTTTCGTAACATACTGATTTTTTACGGTGAGGAGTTCTTAGCCCCACGCCCAACCCCCAAGCTGGAGGGCCACCTCTTGTCGGCTGTCTGCGACTGCTTATTCAATATATTCGCAGCTTCCCTCCAAAACTGGAGGGCGTCTCCTCCATCCGCAACCTGAGGACGCGCCATGCCCTGGTGACAGAAATTAATTCAAATGACAAACATATTAACCATTTATACAATAAAATTCCTCCAATTTATAAAAACAGTACAGTATATCCCCACCATTCTCAATCACAGCACCAGATGGAGGTAAATGGTCAGCTTCACGCTTAGGCCTCTTTACCTTCAGGGAAAGAGCCCTCTGTTCCCATTGTATAGGTCGGTCTGGACATTGTGGAGAAGTGAAAAATCCCTTGCCCTGCTGGGGATCAAAACCCAGTTCCTCGACCATTCACGCCTCTTTTCCTGCTGAGCTCTACCAGCTCTTGTAAGATAAATAGGTGGTGTAATATGTCGCAATTGTGACCTATTCATAAGTTAGTAAACAGTGAGTAATGCTTATAATAATAGTTATCAGGGAAGCAGAATACAATATTGTGTTTGCTATACTCTTCTTTGAAAGGAAAAATCAACTGATGGGTGCAAACCATGGTTGCTGCTATTGGGGGTTTTTATGGTTATTATTATTTATACAATTAGTTTGGCAGCTACTGGTCATGGAGAACTTTGGTTGCTGGAATAACTTGTGTAACATACAAAATCGAAAGTATTCACTGCTGTCTGAAGTTATAAAACCATGATTGATTGATTGATTGATTGATTTATTTCGTCACTGTAGATCATTGTACATGATATATGACAAGTCAGGTTAATTCTGAATATTAACAATTTGATATATAAGTAGATTAAAATTACAATAGTTACAATTTTTTACATTCTTATTTGTGGAGTCTGGTCACATATTTTTGTTATAAATTCTGTGATGAAAGTGTGGGTACAGCCTTTTCTTTAACTTTAACCCATAAATTAAAATAAATGCAGTCCACTGTTGTAGCTGATATACATAATGTTTATTAATTTGCTTGAGGATAATGTATGAGAAGAAACATCCAGCATCTGGGTTATTTTCCAGTACTTATGGGATGAATGCAATTACAGCATATTTTTCCGGTTTCCAAGTTCAGTATATAAACCCAAAATTGGCCAAATTTAGGTTACATGTAGTAATCTTAAAAATACACAGTTTTAGTAACAGATTAAGTAGGTTAGAACAGTTTGTTCCATTGGCTTCGGTAGAAGTGATACTGACCATTCTGGTTCTGGTACAACTGAATTACTTTATGCTCTAAATCTTGAACTCAGCTGCCATATGGTGAAATTCTGGTGTCTGATGATTAGTGATACTTGTGGATTATTGTGATGTGGATAATTAGCATTCTGTATTTAAGTTTAATCCAAAACAATCTGGCAAATCCTGACATGGCCCACACCTCAGTATTCAAAGTTTAAGTAAGTGTAACTCGGTAGACTTCTGCTTCATTCGTATTAAATCAAAATGCTTTTGATAAATACTGGATAGTAAGAAGTACAATGGTCTTGTTCTCTTTTAAGTGTTTGTTTACAGAGCATTTTCACTTTTATGATCTTGTTGGTGCTCTATTGCAGCGTGAAGCAATTGATCATCTAATGAATACTGTTCAGGATGAAAACTTGGATACGATTACTGTGAAACTTGTAGACAGCCCAGATTCAACCAGAAGTAAGGACAACACTGAACTCTTGTAAAATATAAGGTGTAATACTGTAGTGAGAAGAATTGATGTCATATAAACAAACAGTAACAACCCTTTCAACTTGGCAGTATCTCTATACAGATACTGCCAAGTTAGAAGTATGTGAAACTGAATTGTTCCAGTGGGTGATATAAAGAATTTTTTTTAATATTGAGACCATATAGGAGCTGGGATAGCATAGTAGGTATAGCAACTGCCTACAAGCTGAACGACCAAGGAATTGGATTTCAAGTCCCAGTAAGGTCAAGCATTTTCTCTATTCCGCATTGCCCAGACTGGCTCTGGGGTCCATCCAACCTGCTATCCAATGGGTACCGGGGGCTCTTTCCCTGGGAGTAAAGCAGCCGTGGTGTGAAGCTGACCACTCAACCTCTAACTAGTACCAAGGTCAAGAAAATGTGAATCTATACATCTACTCCCCCATAGTCCTTCATGCTGTAGTGCTTAATTACTTAAGAACAGGGGAAACTTTACCTCACCTTTATTGAGGCCATATAACATTGGATATAAGATGATGAATGATGAAAGGATTTGGAAAGAAGTTGCCATTGACATACTCTCCTGGCATTTGCATGGCAGGGTGAAGTCATGTATCTGTTTCCCAGCTGAGTGCCTGCAAAATGTAAGGTTATAGCTTTGTTTCTCACACAGGCCACTGAGCCATAAAGAGTGTGCAGTTGCATTTTTCTGCAAATAAGGGGAAAATTGTAATTACTGTTGCCATAGACCATTTTTTCCATCCAATTTAAAGTAGAGTTTTATAAGCAATGATTTATCACAAGTTTCCTGCAGTTATTAATACATTCCAAGTAAGAATGCGCATGTACTTTCTCCGTATGAATTTCTGACAGTCAGCATTAATCTTACAGTTTAAATTTGTGATATATATGTGATAAAAATTATTTCATTACTTTTATCATAGAAACCATATATGGAGCATATGGTGGGTCACCAAGGACCTCAGTTTGAGAAACACACTACTCTAGAGGGGGCATGTCCAACGCGTCGAACACAATCCACTCGTCAATCGCGGGATGATTTTTGCTCGATCTCATAAGCCTATAAGGAAATTATACGTGAAAAGCATGTAAATTCACTTACACTATAATATGATTATATTCATATTTTGAAGGGAAAATACGTATTAGTCATTCCTATTTTTCTGTTCTTAAGGAACAAGGTAAGTCCATACTTTCAATGTATGTTGCTTTTACAACAAACATCATGTGTCATGTCATTTTTACCAATATTTTCGCTTAAAGCGAAGTACGATGATAGGAGGGGTGGTAGATCACTGGCAGATTTGACATAAAAACGTCGATCACAACCTGTTTGAAGTTGGACATACCTGCTCTAGAGAATTATCTGTAGATAACCCTGTTTAGTAAAGTCCTTATTAAATCTGTGCATTACTTAGAATGAAAATGGAAACTGAATTTTGTTGTGCCATGTGCATGCTTTTTAAGGACTGTGTACTTAGACTGTAATCCAATCTTCTGCTTAAATATTTGTTTCACCATTTTTTCATTGCCTTTGTCATAGCCCAAAATGTAGGAATTCATAATTAGTAGGACTGGTTTCACTGTGTGTGCGCTTTAATTTTTCTTTGTTAGTGTCTTTAACGTTAGAACTTGTATTAGTTTTGGGACTTAGTCTCTGCATTGCCTAATTGGGGAAAACTCAGGATTGCTTTTGGTCAAGTTCAAATGAAAATTTAAATATTTGTTATTACTTACTACTAAATTAATATTTTTCATACAAAAATTTAATGTATTAATTAATTTATAGTAAATGCTTATTCAGTACCCTTTTTATGCATAAACAGCTACGATAAATATTTTTGCACTGAACCTCATAAATACAATTCAAACCTGTGAACCACTTAATATCCACTTGCACCAGTAGTCTCAAAAGTGAGATATCTTGAACAGATGAACAGTGGACAGTCACTAAAATGTCTGGTGAATTTACTGGCCATTTGTGAATATCTGATGATTTGTGTGTTCATGATGACAAGTTAACCATGAAATCATGTATATTTTAATGCATTTAAGCCAATGCTTAAAAACAAAAAAGATTCTCACCACTGGTGTCCAATAATTCATCCATCACAAGTGAACAAGCATACGAGGGGGTACCCAAAAGAAACCGAACTTATTTTTTTTAAAACTTATTTATTCAAATTTTAAGCACAAGCCTTCAATCCCCTTCAAAGTACTCTCCACTTACACTAATACACTTGTCTAGTCTTTTATTCCATTTTTCAAAACATTGTCTAAATTCATCTTTTGAGATGCTTGACAGTGCCTCCATCGTTTTTTCCTTTCATGTCTCTTTTCATTCAAGGAAAANAATGATATCACGGATTTTTTCAAAATTTTCATGTGTTCGGGCCGTGGAAGGACGACCAGAACGAGGTTTGTCATCAATTGACATTTCACCATTTTTGAAACGGAAAAACCACTCAAACACTTGAGTTTTCCCCATAGTATCGTCCTTGTATGCCGTTTTTAACATTTCAAGAGTTTCTGTTCCACTTTTCCCGAGCAAAAAGCAGAATTTCACCGCCGCACGCTGTTCACGAAAATCAGCCATTGCAAAAACGACGATCACACAAAACAGTTGTCACTATAAACTCTGCTGAAAGTAGTCCTTACCTTCTGAAGCAACGGTAGTCGGCTTATCGACTCAGGAATGTTAGCTCTATGTGCTCATAGCGGCAAAACGCGGTACTACAAAAGCTCTGCCCACAAAAAAAATTAGTTCGGTTTATTTTGGGTACCCCATCGTATTTCTGCAGTCCATATACACATTACTTGGCAAATTTAAAGCTACATAACATAATAAATAAGAGGAGTTTTAAAAGTAATGGTCTGTGTATAATGTGAGGTCCCACAGTCTTGGGATTTTTGCATTTCTGTGTCCTTTGCCCTTCTGCCCTGTGCCATATTCATCATTCACAACTATTGTGTGTTATTTCCTATAATCTTGCTACTGCTGGTGATAGTGTTATCCTTAACGGTGCAACAAACTTGCCAACTAACACCAGAACGCTTATAAAGTAGAGTGAACACTGCTATATGAATGGGTCATTGGAATTTACAGTGCACTTCATTAAAAGAAATGAATGTAGGTTTATGAAAGAAATATTTATGTAAAATGTTATTATAATAATTATCTTTGATCTTGCAAGCCAGTTTTCATAGTCTGAAATTTAAAATCCTCCTCTCTTTATTCCAGGTAGTTGTGAATCTGAAGTTGTGTCTTTTCCAAAGCAGTCTACAGCAGAAACTGTAAGAAAAACAAGAACAAGAAGAGGTACATTATTTAAACACCAGTATTTACTTTAATTATAAAACAGTAATCTTTTTCAAATTCCTGAGTACTGAACCCAATTTGAGACATATATGCATTGCAATATTTAGAAGTTCCTGACCCTTTATGTCTTTGAAGCAAATTTTTCTGCCTTTTCTATGGGCATTTATCCTAGTACATGCCTACACTTGATCTTATGATAGAATTGGTAACCTTTCACTTTGAGAATGGATAAATACTTTTGGGCTGTTTCATACTGCAGGCTATTAAAAATGGTTTTGCTGTGCAGGTTCTCAAAGCGTTCTGTTATGATTTCTCTGCAATTGAAGTAGTTGAATTAGGAAAACAGTGCTTGGAAGTTAAAATGGCGAAGGTGGAACCAGGTTTGTGATGTAAGAAGACTGGAGTCCTTAGAAGATGGAGGTGGAATGAATTGCATGATAACAAGAGTGTAAAAGGATATCATGTGCACTTAACAGGTGTATACAAGTTACTTATAAGAAAGGTGTAGCAGTGTGAAAGAGGGGATGGAGGTCATTTAATTCTGAAGGCATCCTATTTAGGTACAATGAACTTTACCTTTACAATAAACATAAGTATATTAAATTCTAGGCATGTGTGAAAGTGAATTCTTCAGATCGAAGCAAGGGTTTGGAAACGTTCTGAGAACGAGAATATTTTCTACCAGAACAACTTCTTCACTGTAATAACACTTTATAAGACTAGCCACTTCCTTAAAGTGCACTATTTGTCCTTTCTGATAGTAGGTCCCATTTCATTGAAACAAATTTCATAAATTATTGTACAGTATTTAAAAAATTAAATTATAGTCATATCCTTATTCAGTACATTGAACCTGAATATTGCAATACCAATTTCTGAACTTTTCCTACACCTCACTGCATTTAAAAATTGTCATTTCAGGTGTCAGGTTTTTCTTGCCTGGCTAAACCTGAATGTTGTCAAAGCAATATACTAATGTTATATTTTAGCATCCTGTTGCACTGATTTAAGTCCATGATTTATTTAAACCGTCTTGCAATGCATACACTCATTTATCTCCTTCTCTCCCTTGCACTACATGTTTCGGCATAATAATGCCATCTTCAGGTGCTTACTTATCCACTTATATACTAGTTAAGTAGTTACTATAGGATTCTGACGATGGTGTATAACACACTGATATGTTGGGATTTTGGACTTTATCCATCGTCCTGGTTTTTAAGATAACAAATAAAAACCAGGACGATGGATAAAGTCCAAAATCCCAACATCAGAATATACTAGTTGTCCAGTGTTATATATTCTCATATAGCCAAGAAGAAAACAGAAGTGCCGTGTACATACCAAGGGTAATTTGATAATCTCCAGTGCAAAACATGTTCATTGTGTTCTTCCATCAGGATTTTTTGGCCTAACAGACAGCACTGCCAGCACAGTTAAACAGCTTCTAATTTATCGCTTGGGTTGCTAATGTCCATAAATAATGCTGTGAAAGTGGAGCCAATCAAACAAAATATTTTTTGCTCTGCTTCCGCATGATTGGGAGAAATAGCAGGATCCCCAAATACCATTTAAAATCTTCATTTTCTGAAAGATTTGCTTACCATTTAATTTCTTCAAAATTTGGCCTGTAACTCTTGTTTCATATCAGGTTGAGACTCAGGCTTTCCCTCTGCAGCTGTCTGTGGAGATGCGCTTAAAATATTTCATGCTTAGAAATACTGCTTTGATTCATAAATCTAAAATCAGGTCAGTTATATCCACTTTATATTTCAATATAAAGAAACATTTTTTGCTTTTTGTAGATATTTTGCAAATTAAACTCCTATCTTATCCTTTGAATTGTTAATGTATGACTTCAGTACAGATTGAGTATACAGAAATGTATTTCAGCTGACAAGGTAAGTATATTTTCATAACACAATTCCCTTGTATCCGAATCAGTAGGTTTAAACACCAAAACTATGCCAAATGCCAGCTTCCTTTCGCTGAAGCAGTCAACTGAGGATGGTCCTAAATCTGTTGCCTGGGGTGCTTATTGCTCTTTGAAGTCAAGACATTACTATATATTCACTATTCCAACGTGTTACTAACATAGGCAGAAAGGCAGCGCCATAGCTCAGGCAGTTAGTTGCTGGCTTCCCACTGTGGTGGCCCGGGTTCGAGCCCAGGTCTGGTCAAGTGGGATTTGTGGTGGACAAAATGGGATTGGGACAGGTTTTCTCCAAGTACATCGGTTTCCCCTGCCAATCTTCATTCCATCACATCATCATAGTCACCCAGGGTAGGTACAATAGGCCAATAAGTGGCCAACGTGCCAAGTGGACCCAGCTGGACTCCACCCCCCACTGTGCGAAGTAAAAAAGAACATAGGCAGAAGATCATATCCAGGCTTTTCCCATGTATGCTGTGGGTTTTGAATCCTGATATTGGCCACAGTACTTTGTCAGGAATGACCAAGTATTGTATGCCTCCATCACAGCCTCATGTAAGTTTACAGCCTTCTCATGGATAAAGCCTAGTTTGGTGGGGATTTGTTGTTGACATAAATCCTCAATTCATGTTGTTAAATATCACCACAATCTCCATCACATCACTCCTTTGTGGTTTAATTTTCACCTTTGGGTGTGTTGATAGTTGAAAAGCCTCTGTTTCAGTTTCCTGTGCGCTTTTCAGAATAGTGTGAATGTGAAGAGCATGTGTACTGTGTGTTGCACACTCACCTCAATGCTTGTGATAGATATTTAATTTCAAATTGATATTGTAACGTGGATGGCGCAACAGGAAGTAGGGGTCATGTGAACTCTGCATTTCCACAGGTGACATCACATACCCCCACACTGTTACATTGTCACATTATGGAAATGGAAGAAATTATGGAACACCTGCTGGCAAGAATGGACGCCGATACGAAAGCTTGGCGAGAAAAAATGGCCGCAGAAACGGAAGCCATCCAAGTGGAAACAAAAGCCTGGCAAGAAGACATGGCTGCCATGCGAAAAGGGAAGGATGCCAACCAGGCAAAGGCTGACGCCGAGTGGAAAGCCTGGCGAAAAAGGATGACCGCCAGCCACAAGGAGATGGTGGCTGAAATCAAACCCGAAACGGAAATTAAGACGATGGCCTACCAAGAGATGGAGGCACGTCTGAAAGAAGAAGAGCCGAATTCACTGGACAGGAAACCTGAGGCAGCAGAAGAAGAAGAGTGCCCTGAAGTAATGCCAGTCAGAGAACCAAAGAAGAAAAGGCGTGAGGACCGAAAACTGGCTGCTTCCAGATGAATGAACAGACCCAGTGTCAGGATGTGTGCCGAAGGAAAGGACTGGCCAGAGGGACAAGCCGCCATGTGAAAGTGACACAGCAGACTAAGAAAAACGACAAGAAGATGCCCCCGCCATACAACAGTGGCACGACTCAAGAGAGACCTCCTCAGGGTGAACAAGACCCAAGAAAAGTGTCAACCATGGAAGGAACTGGTCACTGAGGGAATCAGGATGACCTGCTGCATAGAAGTGGCATGGCATAGGAGACAGGGACAGGGACAATGCTGCAGCAAGATCCCAGAAAAGACAAGCAATCCGGAAGGGATGTCGAGCACACCTGGGAGACAGCAGAAGGATAAGGAGCCGAAACTTCAAGGATCCCATTCCTAGAAGCATGAAGTCATTACACAAGGCCCTTTGACAAGCTCTCAAGTTGGAGGGCGTGAAGAGAACCAACTGGATTTCCAGTAGATTAAGAGAGGTGAGACACTGGACACTGTGGAGTGATTGACCCCCTCCGAAACGGAAAAGTGGAATAGCACATGGTGGAAGAATCGGTAACACAGAAGCACCGGCCTCCCAAGCTAGAACAAGTGAATGAGTGACAACAGAATCAACAGCTGCTGGACCATGGAGCTGCTCAGAAGGAGCGCCTTGAAGACAGGGAGCGGAGGTAGCTCCCCGAAGACAAACACCAAAGGAAAAAGAGCAGGGACATACCGTTAGGCTGTTCGGGACAAACAGCCTTAAGAAGGGAGCAATGTAATGTGGATGGTGCAACCGGAAGTTGGGGTCATGTGAACTCTGCGTTTCGCGAGTAATGTCACATACCCCCACTCCTTCCATCACTACACAATGCTTGGTAAACCCCTCCCCACTAGGCTGTGACATCACGCAACAGGGGAGTCCGTGCAGAGACTATTGCTAGGCAATCGGCAGCATTGCGCAGCAACACCTCTGTGAACGCAGTGATTACGAAACAGTGAAGCGAAGTGCGTTTTCCTCTGTCCGACTGAGGGTTTGTAAGAGTAACTGGATTACCTCAGGAGTTCAGTTGCAGTCTAGCATTCGCTGGAGTTAGTTGAGCATTAGCAGTTGGTTTCCAGCCTTCAGAGAGTAGGAGTTGAAGTCCAGCAGCTACGAGTTGTTATTGAGTTGTATCGAGTGAATGGCAGTGACTACAGCAGGAGAAGTATTTGTGACACTGCAGATGGCAGTAACTGTGAAATTGTGAATTGTGTAAGTGTAAGAGCGAGTGTACAATAAATTCGCTAAGATCCAAAATGGTGTGAAGTTATTTGTCGCGTCACGCAGCCAACACGTGACAATATAATGACAGGTACGTTTTCTATTAGATGGCACTGATTCAACTGTGCTCTTCACCCATGGTTATGGCTGCAATGAGAGTAATTAATTCCCAGTACTCTCACCAATAACATAACAGAAAACCCAAATGCATTGATCACTGGCTATGATAAACACTGAGACTGAATTATATTATATTTAAGCATCCTGTTACATTCCACACTTCTATATGTGTAATAAACTCCGTCATAAATGTAACACTTTATTGTAGTTCTTGTCCTCCTTCTTTTACACTACATGTTTTGGCCGCAACCAGCCATCATCAGGTGCATTTCACTTCACATAACTGTCACGCTGCACTCAATATTAACATTTAAACTCCAGACTTCCAGTTCATTGCTCTGTTGTCAATCAGCACCTGATATTCCAGACTCCCATTGTCGATTTTGTTGATTATGTTTAAAATCTTTATTAATATTCACATGTCGATTAGTTTAAAATTTTAAATTCTCAATTTAACTTTGATATTGAAAATTTAAATTTAGATTTAAAATCAAAATCACAGAGACACCTGCTCTATGCTTATATGTGCTGCAGCGGCTACCTCTTGCGTTCAGGACAAGTCGCATGTTATTTTGTGCAGGTTCTCTGTGTGCATGCCAGCTTTTCTTTAATATGTAGCAGTGGCACGCACACGGAGGAAATTAAGAGGATCTTATGATTGTCGGTAATGAAAAGGGAAGTTTCTATTCATGGATGGTTATGTAAAGTATAACCTTGATTAGCTATGCTTTACACTATTATAACTGCTTGTACAGCATCCAGTTTGAGCCCCCCCATTGCTGAACTAGTGTCACTATCCCCCAGTTAGAATTCAACCACCCAACTCTGCTACCAGGAGATTGAAAAGCCTTAATTTTTAGGTTATAGAGGTTGATCAGAATTGATGTACATAGTAATGTCGGAAACTGGACTGATTTTACAGATACATTTTAAATGTTGGCATTTTTACAAAAGATGTATTGGCTAATATTGATTATTTTTATGAATCTGTTTTATTCTCTATGACACAAGCCAATTTAATGTCTCTCCATTAAGAATTATTTTTTTTTCCTTGGCACTACAGCCCCAGTGGGCCTAGGCCTACCTCAATGAACTTCTCCATTCACTTCGGTAGGACTCTTTGGGAGGGTGATCAGCTCGTCGCAAGGCCTCTACCTGTACACAAACATAGAAAAACGCACACAAACATCCATGCCCTGAGTGGAATTTGAACCCACGGTCCTGGCTTCTGAGCGAGCGAAGACATTGCATGCCGTAGACCGCTCGGCTACCGTGTCGGGCCATTAAGAATCTATAGGCACTCATAATGTAAACACCAGTCATGGTTACACTGAGGTAATTTATATATTTTCCTTTTTCTTTTTTTTAGCACAAAGCAGGTTTCCAAAACCAAGAATGACGGTGTTTCAGCAAGATAAAGGTGATTCTCCTGTTTTGAAAGCTGCATCTTCACTTAAAAGTATGTTGAATATTTTAATTGATAATAATAAGGCTTTTAAGCACTAAATTCTGCACTGTCATTTGTGAGCAAATCTGCCCATATTGTTCTGGTTCCTTTGACTGTTATCATATTTCCCTCTTAAAGGATTTACCTTGGCCATTTGTCTCTTATTCATTTGTTAAAAAATTTCCCAGAGGTTAATGATGATTGCAGAATCTATCTTTCATGTTCAAGTTCACAACTTTGTGTGTATCAGTTGTATGAATCAAGTACGAGTATGTGACATTAGTTTGGAGCCATTTTCAATGCACATAAAGCTCGACTCAACAATATCAGTTTTCTCAAAAACAACCCATTGTGCAAATCAACTAAATATTACTCAGTGTGATTAATCATCATCATCATCATCAGTAATCTGTCAAGATGACAGGTCCACAGTCTCTTCCAAAACAATTCCTCCACCCAATGCGATCTAGAGCTTTCTCCTTCAAATGACAGTATCCTCTTCTGTCCCCAAGGTCATCCAGCATCTTCTTACGTCTTCTTCCTCGTCTTCTTGTCACTTCTATCCGCCCATCTATCTTTCCTTCGATAGCTTCTTTTAGAAGGCAGTTTCTGCGTAAAACATGACCAATCCAATTAGCCTTCCGTTTTCTTATTTCATGTAGGATATTCCTCTGCTCACTGACTCTAATTAACACTTCTTCATTTCTCACATAATCGGTCCAACTGATCTTCTCCATTCTTCTCCAACACCACATTTCGAAACTTTCCAGATGTTTCTGATCTACTGCCCTAAGTGTCCATGTTTCAGCCCCATACAGAGCTATGCTCCAAATGTAGCATTTCACTAGTTTCTTCCTCAAATTTAAGTCCAATTTGCTGGTAAAAAGATTCTTCTTCTTGCTAAATGCAGCTTTTGCCATGGCAATCCTGGATTTAATTTCACAAGTACACCTTCCATCATCTGTTAACAAGCTACCCAAATATTTAAAACATTTCACATTCTCCACTTGTTTTTGGTCTATCTTTATTGTGACTGGGGTTGGTTGTCTCGAAATTTTCATTACTTTTGTTTTCTCCACATTCATTTCCATGCCATAGCACCTTCCAATTTCAATTAGTCTATCAATCATGCCCTGTAGCACAGTTTCTTCCTTAGCCATTAACACAAGGTCATCTGCATATTTCACAGTTTGAATAATTTGCCCTCCTACTTTGAAGTCACCGAGCCCATCCAGAGCTTCCTTGGTAAGGCATTCGCTGTACAAGTTGAACAGAATTGGTGATAAACAGCATCCTTGTCGAACTCCTCTTCCAATCTGCACACTTCCTGTCTCCCCCCTGTCCAGTCGTACTCTAACTTTCTGATCCATGTACAATTTGCTAATCAATCTTCTTTCATGCCAATCGATACCTGTTTCTTTCAGGATCTGCATTAATTTGGTCCAGTTTACCCGGTCAAATGCCTTCTGCCAGTCTATGAAGCAAACACACAGTTCTTCATCTATCTCCAAAGTTCGTTCCGCTATAATTCTCATCATCCCAATTGCATCCCTGGTTCCTTTTCCTCTTCTAAATCCAAACTGATCTTCTCCAAGTACATCCTCTATTTTCCTTTCAATTCTTCTTTTAAGTATCTTTGCTATTATCTTTGCTGTATGTGCAATAAGACTTATTGTGCGATGGTCGCTGCATTTTGTAGCTTTTGTCTTTTTCTTTAAGGCAATCATTGTAACTTCTGTAAAGTCCTTGGGCCACTCTCCACTTTCATATATGGTGTTCATTAGTTTTGTCAGTGTTTTCAAACCACCTTCTCCCAGTAACTTGAGCACATCTCCAGGTACATCATCATCTCCTGTAGCCTTTCCCTTCCTCATTTCCTTGATAGCTTTTTCCACCTCACTTTGTAAAATATATGGTCCTTTCTCGTCTGTATCTACTTCTTCTTCCGGTTCAACTTCTAAGGTTTCTGGCCGATTAGGTCGATCATATAGTTCTGAAATATAATTTTCCCAAATTTTCAGCACTTGCCTCTGATCTACTATTCTATTCCCCTGGGAGTCTTCGATGCCAACATTTTGAATCCCATGATTCTCTTTCCATCCTAGTTCTTTTGTCTTCATGTACATCAAATCATAACGGCCTGTTCTTTGAAATTCCATAATCTCATTACATATCTTCTCAAGATATTCCTTTTTGGCCCTGTCCGTGGCTCTTTTCAATTCATTCCTCAGTCTCCTGTATTTCCTCCTGCCTTCTTCATTGTTGACATTCTTCCATTTCCTTCGCTCCTCCATTTTACTCATCATCTCCTGTGTAACCCATGGTTTTCTTGCTATCTTCTCAACTTTACCTACCAAATCACTGATAGTATCTAACATGCATTCTTTTATATCGTTCCACTGCGCTTCAGCATTTCCGCTTTCACCTTCAATTGCACCGAGTTTCTCTTCTAGAGTCTCTTGCACGCTTTGTCTTTGAGCATATAACTTCTCCAAATCCCATCTGGGTCTGCGCTTTCGAAATCCTATAATTTTCTTCAACCTGGTTCGGAACTTGGCAACCAGCAAGTTGTGGTCAGAGTCAATGTCTGCCCCAGGAAGCGTCTTCACATCCTTCACACTGTTTCTGAATCGATGTTTCACAAGGATGTAGTCCAGCTGATGCCTCTTCCAATCCCCAGGTGCCTTCCATGTGTAAATTCTTCTCTTTGGCTTCTTGAACCAAGTGTTGGTAACAATCAATCCATTTCGTTCACAAAAGTCAATAAGCATTTGACCTCTGTGATTCCGTCTTCCTAGTCCATGTGATCCAACAATATTCTGATATGGTTCATCTCCAACAATGCTGTTCCAGTCTCCCAATATGATGCTGTTTGTGTCTCCTCTTCCATCTTCCTGAAGAATTTCTTCAATTGTGTCATACACTTTTTCCACTTCATCATCTTCATACTCTGATGTTGGCATGTACACTTGTATAATCAGTATATCTACCGGTTCCGCCTTTAACTTCAGAGCAATAATTCTGTCATTACAAGCAATCTTCTTAACAACACTCCTCACTACACTTTTATGCACCACTATTGCCACACCTCTTTCAACCCGTTCACCTCCGGAATAATACACTGTATAATCACCGCTTCTTATTTCACCTTGTCCTTTCCACCGCACTTCGCTGACACCTAGAACAGACACTTCATTCTTCTGCATTTCCGTTTTCAAATTCTCCAGTTTTCCTGCTTGATTCAAGGTCCTGACATTCCATGTTCCAATCTTGTATCCATGCTGTTTCTTCTGATCTTCGCACTTTTTCTTGTTGTAACGCCTGCATGACATTTCCTCTAGAAACACTCCCCCCCGGAGATCTGTGATTAATATAGTGACATAATGGGTGTTTAACAAAATACAAGGAAAAATAGTTTATAACTGTGCAGTATGAGGTATTCAGAGTGATTAGTTTTTGAACAGTAGTTATGTAAATGGCAAAGTAAGATTTCCATCAGCACAACAAACGTTATACAATCAATCAATACACAGACTGAGTTTTTATTTTCCTACTGCTACATGTTTTGGTCCTCATGGAACCCTCATCAAACAGTAATTATGAGTATTATTCAGGAAGTTAATTGAACTCCCAGTATGGATCCATATTTAGTGCAACACGATCATCTTACACAATTAAGAGCAGATTAGAATATAGCAAATTATAATATTAACCTTCTCAATATTAAGCTTATACAGGATGTCCCAAGAGAAATGTGCCAGACTTTGGGAGGGTGTTCCTTATGTTAAAGTATGCCGATATAACCCAAAACACCTATGTCCAAAGTTGAACGGTTACAGACATAATGGCCAGAGAAGTGTGAAACTTTGACAGTTGTCACACACTTTTTGATTACCAAATACATATTAAAACTGGCAAGAATATGTGGTTTCTGTAATGTTAACACTGTATGTAACATCAAACTAACTTGTGAGTGATGTGAAGCCATTAAATTGAACTACAAAAACCTCGCACGCCATGTCATAGTTGCCCTTAGGTTTCCAAGAACTATACATGACACATGACTGGCAAGCGCTGACGTAACATGGTTGACGGCGCATTCTGGTATAAGCCGACAACATAACTACTAAATTGTTGTGAAACAGAAAAGGTCCGATCAACCTGTTCCCAAGCACACCACACCATACATTCACAGAAAATCTCTTGGAATTTCGTTTCCATTATCTCATGTGGATTATTATGGGACCACGTATGCACATTTCGTAAATTATTTACACTGTCCCAGGTAAAAGATGCCTCATCACTGAATAAAATGACACTTAACAGTTCGGGATTAGCTTTTATCCTGTGGAAGAAATCCATACGCTGAGCATGGTCGCCTGGTTCCAAATGTTGTACCCTTTGATCATTGTAAGGATACAGCTCTTCATCATGTAAAGTTCACCACACCTGCATACGTGATACGCCAATGAGAGAGGCAATTCTACGAGTGGACAGACGCGGACTTCTCTGAACCATCTCAAGAATGTTCTCTCGTGTGTTTCTCATTCGTACATCCTCCCTTTCAGAGTGCACAGAAACACTCGGAAGAGAACCAGTATTCGCGTAAATACACTTTGAGATGGAATCCTTTGATCGGGAAAACGCCTTTGGTATTCTTCAACAGCAGCACATGCATTGCCACCGCAAAATCCATACACAAAATGCATATTACAATATTCCACGTGTGAAAACACAAAAGCCATTTCAGCAACTCCGCACAACTAATTTATCAACCATTCACAACGCGGCCGCAACGTACCCTGAAGGTACCACATAAGCTTACAGCTAGTGTGAATCACCACACTCAAGGACAAACACAGATAAGACTTGTCAGATGACAGGTACAGTGCGTGCACCCGCCAGAAGACCACGCTTTTCTTGGGCCATTATCTCCGTAACCGTTCAACTTTGGACATGGGTGTTTTGGGTTATATCGGCATACTTTAACATAAGGAACACCCTCCCAAAGTCTGGCACATTCCTCCTTGGACACCCTGTAGACGTAAAAAGAATTGAATTAAAAATATATTAAAATATTAACATATTACAAATTTTTGCACATAATGTTTATCAAAAGCGAACATTATGTTGGTAAGATGTTATATTATGAAATAAAGCCTTGGGAATGAAATTAGAAGTTACACAATTAAAACCTGAAATATTTAAGTTATTAGAATAATTGCTAAGATTATGGGATATGATATTAAAATTTCCTCATGTGTTCATAGTTTTTGTGTTGCGTGAATAATTGTGGAGAGCTATATTGTTGAACATCACTCAGGGTGGAAGTTGTTACGCCTGAGGTTATAGGGTAGTAAAAGTTTTATGGATATTACTACGTAGCCTGTTACTGCATGTTGATACTTATGCATTATGCGTCACTGGGCAAAGACATAAAAATATTGCTATTGTTGATATGTGTGTGCATCCTTTCTGTATGGGCATTGTATGTTGTAGCTTGGTTCAACATGGACTCTTTGTTGTGTTGACAGAAACCTTACTTTGCCATTTTCTTATGACACACAATAGTGTCACATGTTCAGAACCCAGAAGAGATACTTCCATGGAAACGGTAGAATAGACCGTTGCATAGGAAATAACAGCGGTATTGTAATTCTAGCAGGAGTCTCCACGGTTACAACAGAAGATTCAGTGCATAGCAATGGCCGCAGATATGTAAGAAGGCAATACATTCGATAAGACAGTCTGGAAATAGCCGCCGAAGGACACAGTCTTGGGATGGCCACTGCCGACAACAGTTGAGATCTAGCCTTCATACAGCACAGTTGGAATCTAGTCACCAGAAGTCAAGTGATACCACAGGCGATAATAACTGTATGGTGTGTAAGAGTGAATGTCCAATAAAGATTCGCTGAATCCGAGACCCACGCGATTTTATTTGTCACGTGACATACCCAGCATGTGACAACTGGTGTTAGAAGCGGGATCAGTTCGGATTAGTTGGATCGAATTTGAAAGATTGGACTTACACACGTGACTGAAGGATCGAACTTAAATACAAAAACAACAACAAAAAATGGAGTCAGGACAAATAGTGGCACTCCTGCTGGCCATGCGAGAAGAAATGAGACCTGGCCAAGAAGAAGCAAAAAGCAACCAGGCAAAGGTGGACGCCAGACATGAACAAATGATGGCCGATTGGAAAGCCTGGCGAGAAGAGATGGCGGTATCATGAGACAAAAGGGTAAATGACAAACACAAAGATACGTTGGCCTGCCAAGAGATGGAGGCGGCATGTCCAGAAGAAAAAGGGCTGACCTCAGTGGAAACGAAACCTGAGGAGGATTCAACGCGGAAAAATCGTGAACCCCAGAAGAAATTGGCCGTCACCCACAGAGGGACGAGCCACCGTGCAACAGTAGCATGGCAAAAGCTGGAGAACGACAAGAAAATGTCCCGTTGCACAGCAGTGGCATGACGCAAGAGAGACATCGTAAAGTCATACATTGCCCAGGAGAAGTGTCACCCATGGAGAGAACTGGTCGCTTCTAGGACTAGGACAACCCAACGTGCAAGAGTGGCATGGGGCAAGGATAATGCCACCAGGAAAGTTCGTGGCGGTGACAATGTGGCATGCGGAACACGGAAGCGACAGACATTCGGGAGGAAGTGCCAGCCAAAACAGGAGCACATAAATGGGTCGAGGAACAGAGAGCCGAGGCAGCAGCCACAAAGCAAGAGGGAATTCAACAAGACCCTCAGGAACACCCCAGGGCTGGAGATTGGGAAATGAGCAGCAGAGATTTCTAGCAGGTTACAGGAAACCGTGGATTGGACACTGTGGAGGTGTCAAGCCCCTCCCAAACGAAAAAAAGGAAACGGCCTGTACAGAAGGAACCGGTAGTAGAAGCACTGGCCTCCCTAGCAAGAATGAATGAGGGATGGATGAAAGTAACGAATGAATGTGAAGCAACGGATCGACGGATGCTGGGCCATGCAAGTGCTCAGGGCGAGCACCACTGAAGAAAGGGTGGATTTGATAGAAGGAACACCCCATAGATGTTGCCAACAGAACACCAATGAACACCTGAAAGAAAGGAATACAGTTAGGCTGTTCAGGGACGAACAACCTTTAGAAGGGAGCAGTGTCACATGTTCGGAACCCAGAAGAGATACTTCCATGGAAATGGTAGAATAGACCGTTGCATTGGAAATAACAGCGGTATTGTAATTCTAACAGGAGTCTCCACGGTTACAACAGAAGATTCAGTGCATAGCAACGGCCGCAGATATGTAAGAAGGCAATACATTCGATAAGACAGTCTGGAAATAGCCGCCGAAGGACACAGTCTTGGGATAGCCGCCGCCAACGGCAGTTGAGATCTAGCCTTCATACAACACAGTTGGAACCTAGTCTCCAGAAGTCAGGTGATAATAACTGTATGGTGTGTAAGAGTGAATGTCCAATAAAGATTCGCTGAATCCGAGACCCACATGAATTTATTTGTTGCGTGACATACCCAACACATGACAATAGGATGCATACTTTGAAAATAGTGGTTATGTATCTGTATTTAAGGACTGTGAGATATAAAATACCAAGGAACACGCTTCAAAATTCAGGGAAACTGCAAGTTTGTCTTATAATGAGGGCTTTATTATAGCAATAAAGACCATTTGAACCATAAGTTTTTAATGTTTTGTATATATGATATACTATATATATGGAAAACCAGTTCATAAAGTGGTCTGTTTTCCTGTAAATTTTTGCATCAACTGTAGTTGCAGTTTTTCTTTGGAAGTTACCTGTGGATAGCAGCCTAAAGGTCCAATTAATTCATCTTTCTTTCCATCCTTATGTAGGAAGATCACATTCCAGAGCATAACTGTGAGTAGCTTACCGCCTCCAAGTTTACCCCACTAACAAATATATATCAGAAGACATTCTCTTATTTTCTCTTCAGTCCAGCTGCTTGTTTTGTTGTGTATTATGTAACTGGTCTAGTTAAATTCTCATTTATGGAGGCACTATATTCTATCTTCCCCTCTGTGTCACACAGGTTTCCTCTCGTAGGCTTCCAGTGACCTAGGCTGGACAGTGATATAACATAATAATTATTCAGACACTTGTTTAAGGTTTGTGCTCCCATCAGGCATCTACTGGACTTCCTCTGTGATCCAGTGGTCAGAGTTCCTGGCATTACCAGATTTTCTGAGAAGTAGTGGGTCTGGAATGGGGTCCACTCAGCCTCTTGAGGATAATAGAGGGGCTATTTCAAGGAAATAGTGGCTCTGTTCTAGAAAACCGAGATTAATGGCCGTGGGGATCCGTTGCACTGACCACATCACACCCTCTATCCACAAAAGTTGGCACTGACTTCACTGACAAGTGCTAGTCTCTCGGTCGGTATAGTTCACTTGCGGATTGCAGGCCATGGACTTTGTTTTGTTTTTGTTCAGGCATCTACTGTGTTTTGGCTGGTGCAAAATGCAAAATCTTGAAAACCCATGATTGTGGGAGCAGAAGGGAAGAGCTTAAACTTGAATGTGAACCTAATAATACTATAGTATATCTCTTTGAAATCAGCAGCTTGTCATAAAACGAAATAGAAAGGCAGTATGGATTAACTTCTTTATCTTTGTTGAAATTAAGGACAATACAGTATCTGTTTCATGGTCTTGGTTTGTGTGACTAATGTAACGAGATGAGTCCTGTGCTGCCAGTGTAATATCATAGGCATGGGAACCACAGATGGTTTTACTTCTGCCCACACATTGTAGGGAGGGTTATTTTCACTATGAATGTGATAACAGAAATATGTTCATTTGAGTGGGTTGGGAAATTAGACAGTTATCATTTCATGTACATTTTGTGTGCCACTACTATAACGTACACCCCGTTGCATTGAGGCATTATCCTTATTATTAAAGCATCCATCAATAATGCAACAATATTTTTTTAAAATATAAACAATATATAAATTATGTTTCTCACTAAAAGTGCAACTTTAATACTTTATATTGTTGTTGAAATCATAAAATGTCATTAAGACACTAAAAGTATAACTTATGCACTTAAAAGTGATCATCATATCACTAAACTGTCTTTAGTTTTACATATGTTTCATCTCACTTTACAACATGTTTCAGCCACACTTTGGTTGTCATCAGGCAATTTCCCTTTTGTTTTGGGGGAGACCACTGCACTGTTCACTTGTCTGTCGTTATTGTTTAGTTTTTCATCTCACAGCTAGAATGCTGCCATTGTACTCTTTTGCGGCCGTCTCTCTTCATGATTTTTATCATGTTGTTCTCATACATATCAAATGTTACAATTCTGTGTACTTATGTTTTTGTGTGTCGTATTTCTCCCATGTATATGTTACTAGTGTGGTCTTCTTGTATACTATACATAATGTAGTTGTTCCTGCTTATATATACATCTTCCTAGGTAGCATATCTAGTGCTAGTCTAGTGCATATGAACGACGTACACATCGAGGCACGCAATCCAATATTTCAGACAGTGTATGAACTTTGCTATACATAGCTCACACATGTTTCCAACTACACTGTTGTAGATATAATGACAGTCAGCAATGCAAATTTGAACTTTCTGCTTGGTAGATCGTTTAGTTACTTTTGAGTGTGACACGAAAGTGCTGATTTCTTGATAGCTGTCCTGGGTTCAAGCTTTTGTAAGTAGACATGAAAAGTCTTAGCAAGAAGATGCATGTGAGTGATGAGGTGTTATATGAACTGTTGCAAGAGAATGACTATAGTGATATTTCTGAGAGTGAACATAGTAGTGGCAGTGAAATAAATGTGAAAATGTTGTCATGTGGTGAGCAGAGTGTCACTTCTGTTGAAGAAGAAAATGTCAGTGACATAAAGGTAAAGTCAGGTGCCATTTACTGGCAAGCCTGCCATAAATGTTGATTTAAGACCCCAGTAAACCCCTGGAATATTTTAGTTGTTTTGCACATGAGAAATTGTGGAAATAATAACCAGAGAAACAAATCAGTATGCCAAAAACAAATTTAACATGACGCGCCTAATCTAAACCTAAGATCTAGGACCCATCACTGGAAGGAGATGAACAGAAATGAAATAATGAAGTTGCTGGCATTCTTTCTGTTACAAGGACTTCACCAGAAACTGATTAATAGGAACTATTTTCCCTGGAGGACCTGTTCAATGAGACAAATTTTCACCTTCTACTCAAGTTTCTTCATTTTTTTAGAATGAAATGGGTCAACATCATGAAAAAATGTACAACTGTGAAAACTGTAGGGTGGCCCTGTGTGCTGCACTGTTTCCAAGGTTACCATATGTCAGCCGATGTCTAAAGATGTGAAAGGGGGTTGAGGTTCAACAAGTGGCTAAGAAGTGTCCGAATGTGAGATTTTAGTGGCTAAGGAGGAGGCCAGTATTATAAGGACATTCATAGGGTGTGCCACTGGAGTTGTAACAGTGTTTCTGAAGGTATAATTGTTTTAGTGATGATTTCATAGACTGCACAAGATAATGGTTTGCAGTCGATATTTGGAAGAACAAATAGTTTTCGTCACACAGTTCATTCATTCACAACAACCTAGAGCTTGCAAAGGTCGTACAAATTCAGCCCACACAGCAATAAGGACATCTGTTATCAATGAGGCAGTCAGAACTGTAGTAGGTCATAGTGAAATGTTGCAGTGTTTAGGCTGAAGGTGGTTTTGTCACTCAGCTTCTGTGATCGTGTTTCATCTCTAAACACCAGACCCCAATCAGGATTGCATATACTGAGTGTGCATGTGTCAGACATGCCTTTATAGTCACTCATTGGGAACTGAAATACTTCAGTGGCGACAGTGGTGTACTTCTTGAGAATAAAGCCAAAACTACAGAGTTTTACTACATATTGTGACATGCTGAGCTATGGATGACGCCCCTCCCCCACCCCCCACCAGCCGTGATGCGCCGAGTGAAGCCGAAGCGAGCCGATGTTAGCCGAGTCCTAGCATCCTGGTCGCTAGGCAACGCGAGTCAACAGCGGTGACATCACGAAGTAGTAACAGCGGTTACTTCCGCTAGCGTTACTAGCAACACAGCGCCAGGCAACAAGGGTGCCTATTACGTGGCCGTTTTCCGTATTGTCCGATCGAGGCTACATGCGGCGCAGCGAAGGCTATTCACAGTCAGTCCTGGAGCTACCTATGAGTCAGTCCTCGAGCTACCTCCAAGTTAGTTCCGAGTTAGCCAGCAACTAGTCAGTTGTCTTGTGGCATTTGGAGTGTACTAATTGTGATACTGCAGATAGCAGTAAGCGTAAATCTGTAATTTGGGTGATTGTAAGTGCGAATGTGAAATAAAATTCGCTACATCAAATACCTCGTGAAGTTATTTGTCGCGATATACGCCCGATACGCGACAACTGGTGTCAGAAGTGGGATTAGAACTTACACATGTGACCGACGAGATTCGATCTCAAGACACGTGACAATTTGGTGTCAGAATTTTCTCGAGCTTAAATACGCCACAGAGAATTTTACTGCTACAAAATGGAGAAACAAGAGTTGCAACGAATAATGGAAATGCTGAAAGAGTTAAATGTTGACAAAGAAGAGATGGAGGAAAAGAGGAGGAAAGAGAAGGAAGAGATGGAGGAAAATAGGAAGAGAGACAAAGAAGATTTAATGGCGAAGTTAGACTCCTGGGGAGAAAAGTTGGATGCAGAAACAAGAGCTATCCAAGCGGAGACGAGAGCCATCCAAGAAAGGACGGCCGCCATGCGAGAGAAGAGGTTGCAAGCC
>NW_019719383.1:93743-97226 GCF_002891405.2 Cryptotermes secundus
CAATGCTCCAGCCCACACAGCTTTGACGGTCCGACAGTTTTTGACAAGCAACAACATGGTGATTGTGCCTCATCCACCTTACTCGCCCGACCTGGCTCCGTCAGACTTTTTTTTGTTTCCACGGATGAAGAGAAGCCTGAAAGGAAAGTGATTCCGTGATGTGGATGAAGTCAAAGAAAACACGCTAAAGGCTTTGAACAGTATCCAGCCTCAAGAATTCCAGCACTGTTTTGAGCAGTGGCAAAAGCACTGGGACAAGTGCATTAATGCACATGGACAATATTTTGAAGGGGACTAATATACAGTTCAATAAAAATGCAAAAATAAAAATAAATCCCAGTTATTTTTGGGTCCCCCCTCGTATCAATTCTGATAAGTGATCTTTCTGAGATTCTTTGTGTCATCATTTTATAACAACACATGGCTGAGATACTGGATTTTAAAAAGTCAGCAACAGTTATATAATTAAACACTGTTCAATTATTCTTCATTACTTTCATATCCATGTGATAACTACTCCAAAGAAGATAAAATATTTTCATACCCACATTATTATTAAAACCTTAGTGCCATATTGTACAGTAAAGTAAGTAAAACTGTAAAGCTATCCCTGTAACAGGCCGTGGAGGCCCATAGGCTTGTATGATGTTGAGGCTTCCACATTTTCTAGACAGTTGGCTCAGAGATAACAGTGAGGTTGTTAGCCCTACGCACCAGCCGCCCTTTACCCCTAGGAATATTCCTGGTACTCATTTTTGTTAAAGGCTGAGTCGACCCCAGGCCATAATGCTCCTGGAAGAATTAGGTAAATTGAAAAGATCCACCTCATCATGATTCGATCCCATGACCTTCCAGCTTGTAGCATAATGCCTCAACCAACTACACTACCGCATGCCCCCAGTGCCATATTGTATTATACATAATTGGAAGTTAAAGGGAGAAACTTGTAGTTATGTGTTTCAATCACTTTCAGATATTATAAGTCCTTTAGGACAAGCAGTTTCAGAAATTGTATAAATTCTTGTAATATCAAGGTTTCATTAGATGTGTACCCCCTGCAGTATGCCTTTCTGGCTTTGTTTTGCACAAACTTGTTTTGTGATAGCCTTCATCCTGCATTATCTTTCTTTATATTTCCAGAACGTGATAAATATTTTGCAGCTCCCCGTATGCTGAGGAAGAGTGAAGCCATTGAAAGTTTTAGCTTCAGTATACCAGAACATGCACCTGATGTAGTTCCATCAAGGAAGAAGTCACTAACTCATGCTTTTGCTAGCACGGAAGCAATGACAGTCAGTGGAGTGACATTTCGTGAGAAACGAAGACCTATAACAAGAAGTAAGTAATAGGTTTTTGGCTGTTTGCATTCTCATGTAGCATACCGTTGAGTAAAATCTTTCATACCAAGAAATGTCAGTACAACAAACTCAGAATAATGAATATTCAGTACAGTGAAATTATTGTCAATTCCCAACCAGTTCCCCATGTGTCTGTTTGTAACTTATAATGAATTTCATTCTTAAAAAAAATTAATAAAATTGGGCTCCTGACAAACAAATAATACAGCAAAGTTAGCTTTTAAGAGACTCCATAACTTGGTTCAGATCGATCACTGTTGGATATTCAGTTGCAAACTGACAACACTGTAATGGTTACAACATGGAAGAAAGTGTGACAAATGTTGCATTCTACATTGGTTTGACAATGTCTGAGAAATGAAGTAAATGGAGTGAATAGCTTAATGGTAGTTGTGTTGCAACAGCCTTTAAATTAAAATTGCACAAACTGTGTATAACTTAATGAGTATTTATAAAAGAGTATAATGTCACGTGTTTGGTGTATAACGCGACAAATAATTTCACACAATCTTGGATATATCACTTGACGTCGCTTCCAGAACTCTTACCTTTTCTGGGATCTTGCTGCAGCGTTGTCCCTGTTCCTGTGTCTCCTATGCTGTGCCACTTCTGCATGGCGGGTCATCCTGATTCTCTCAGCGGCCAGTTTTTCCGCGGTCGACACTTTTCCTGGGTCTTGTTCACCCTGAGGATGTCTCTCTTGAGTCGTGCCACTGTTGCACAGTGGGACATCTTCTTGTCGTTTTTCTTAGTCTGCTGTGTCACTTTCACACGGCAGCTCGTCTCTCTTCTGGCGACAGCCAGTCCTTTCCTTCAGCACACATCCTGACACTGGGTCTGTTCATTCATCTGGCAGTGACGCTCAGCAGCCAGTTTTCGGTCCTTACACCTTTTCTTCTTTGGTTCTCCAACTGGCATTACTTCGGCGTCTTTTATGGGGACCTCTCGTTGTTGGGCCACCTTAGGTTTCCTGTCCACTGAGGTCGGCTCTTCTTCTAGACGTGCCTCCATCTCTTGGCAGGCCATCGTCTCTTCTCCTTCTTGTTTGGTTTCTGCCATCAGCTCCTTGTGGCTGGCGCCCATATTTTGAGCCTGGCGGCCGTCATTTTCATCGTTTCTTTTAGGTTTCTTCGATCAGCCTTCCTTTCTTCCCAATCCATATCCCTATTGGCCTCCAGTCTGTCTTGATAGGCTCTGAGCATTTCATGCATCTGCACTCAGTCGGCATCTGCTTTTACTTGGTTGGCCTTCATCTCTTTCAGCATTTGAATTATTTGTTCCATTTTCGTCATGCAGCGTGTTTAAGTTCGTAAACCACTTCTGACGCCAAATTGTCACGTGTTGGGCGTATAACGCGACAGATAACTTCACGCCGTCTTGGATATAGCGAATTTATTGAACACTCACCCTCACAATACACAATTACTGCCATCGGCAGTATCACAAATACTTCTCCTGTTTCCATTCACTCCAGTGAATGCTAGACTGCAAATGACTGAATACTCTGGTAATCCTTTCGTTATGTAGCTTCCGCACTGACAACAGAAAGCAGTTACGTGATAGCTACCACTGTTGCGTAAACGCTGTGTTTACAGGCGTTGCTGGGAAACGCTGCCGAAAGTTGTTTATTGCTGTGTAGTAACCGCCGTGTTCCCTGTTACGTCAATGGGGAGGATGGGGACGGAGTGTTGACTGGCCTGTTACCATAGCAGCGGCAGTTGCTCCAATGCTGCTATATCCCCACTGGAAGGGGGGGGGTCCTGCATAGCGCAAATATGTCACAGTAATAAATAAGAAAACATTATTGTTGTTAATAAATGCAACATATTTATATTCACACATTAAAATAAATATTATAAAATATCCGCCCAAAGTGGGAAAACAGTGAAAGTTCCTTCCATTGTCAGCTTTCTAACATGTAACTGAACTCTCACCGCGGCAGCCCGGGTCTGGTCAAGTGGGATTTGTGGTGGACAAAGTGGTGCTGGGGCTGGTCTTCTCTGAGTACTTCGCTTTCCCCCGGCCAAAATTCTCCATCATCATAATCTCCTGGGGCAGCCTACAACAGGTCAATCAGTGGCCGCAGTGCCGAGTGGACCCACTTGGACTCCACCCCCCCCCCCCC
>NW_019719383.1:98227-170523 GCF_002891405.2 Cryptotermes secundus
TAATAAATTCATGAATTCTGTGGTCACCCCTACGACATCTGGGGAGCCGAAAAGGTTGGAATCTGAAACGCAGAAGCACCAAACCCTTCTTATGATAACACAAAGGTTGAATTTACTGCAGCTAATCTGTCAAAATATACGACTCACGGAGGGACATTTCCACTTGTATTCCCCCCACGGGGAAGAAGACCGCACAGAAGTGTGGTTAGAAAAAAAAAAGCAAAAGTAAAGATACGCAGTATTGGTGTGGTGGGATGTGAGCGAGCGCTGTGTTTAGACTAATGCTTCAAGGCGTCACCTGCTTACATAGCCGAGATACCGGGTGTTCATATTATAAGGCAAGGTTATAAAACCATCTTTTAAGATCATTTTAGTGAAAGTTTCATCCTTCAAAGCGTACCATTCACAGCTCAAATACTAAACAACCTGCTTCCATTGAAGATATAAAGGGGGTTCATATTATAAGGTAAGGTTATAAAACCACCTTTTAAGATCATTTTAGTGAAAGTTTCATGTTCCTATCTCATAGAATTTAAGAACAATGATGAATAAATAATTTTCGAGCAAAATTTAAATGGCCGGCTGAATATATTACCGCAGGAGCCGCGGCCGCGGAATTTAAATGACCACGTCAAAGGGTTAAGGGCAGCATGCTATTAACCCCTGCCCCCATCCACTGATGTCACCAGGAATACACAATGCAACATGTAAACAGAAATAGTGGTTTTTATAAAAATGAAGTGCATGTTATTGTTTAATTCCCTTTAACACTGAAATTTCATTACAACAGATATAATTTGTCATTCCCTGGATGTTCATTATACTGACATTTGACTGTTTATTGCAACTGTTAAACTGACTTATGTGGTGTTCTCTCTCAAGGTTACAAAAATAATTTCCCATGTACGGATTTAGCTGAAAGTAGTGATGAAAATTATTCAGGTAAGAATTCTTTTGTTTCTCTACTTCTAAAACTAATTTAATCTGTTAAGTAGGTATGTAAGTAGCTTGATGTGCATGTGTACATCTGAGTGAGTGAGGTGACCATATAAATCACGACAGCCGTTAATCAATGGGTAGCCTCTGCTCTCTCCCATTTCATAGATTAATTTGGTTATATGTCTTGAGAACAGATACTGATTCAGAGAGAATATTACTATCTCAAATGATAAAGGATGCAATAGAAGAATCCCCCGTAAAAAGAAAAAATTGAACTTAAAGTACCTGCTGCTATTGTGATGCTCTTTGAGACGTTATTCTTAATTCACATTTTTTAAAAAAACGTTTGGTGTGGTGCTGCTGTCTGCCTAAAGTGAGAACACCTTTGGAACACCTGAACATAAATTTTTAGATGTGCACTTGTTTGTCATATGCGGTGGTAGGCTTTCGTTTGTACGAACTGAACTGGTCCTTCAAAAACGGTCCAGTATGGCATGAAATAAACTACAAAAATGTGAGTGGATACAGCTATCAGTTTTGAATTTTCTTGGGAAAACACAATGGTCATAGTGATGGAACTGATGTCATCTCTACTGCACCTAGGACATAAAATGTATACAGGCAACTGGTACATATTGCAACACCTTTGTTAGAGATTGCTAAGTGCTGGCAGCAATATCTATAAGATTAAACTTGCCTAATGACCTGATAAAAGTGAATTCCTTATATGGTAGGTTGTGGAAAGATACGGCTATAACATTGTGTTTTTGAAGTCATAGGAAAAAGAAGCGTCTTTTTATCTTGTCTGTTATAAATTATCAGATGGCACGAAAATCATAAAGAAATGGAGAAACATTTAGCCTTTGGTCAACTCCAGTCCTATTATTGGATTTATGAAGGAGTACAGATCCTGTGGATTGGAAGGTGGCACCACACCCTCTGAGGTGTCACTCTGTCAAGAAACAGAAAACATATGTTTAATATGGCCACCTTCACTTTGATCTCGACAAGAAGGTATTGCCAAAGTCAAAATAAATTTATGCTGCTTATAGCAAAGCAATGCATATTATGCTCAGATCAGAATTTTCAATAATCTGCCGTCTGATCTCGAGTCTTATGACTAAAACCATAATTAAACACACACTCATTCTACTGTGTTGATGAATACCTTTTGTCTGAAAAGTGACTCATCCGTTTAAAGGTTGTGTAAAGAGCATAAGTTGACACTATTCATGTATATATATGGACATATTTTTAATAGTCTCATATGTTGTAACCACTGTCTGTTCTTGGGTTTTCTTGCGTGAAAACTTCAGTTGTATTGTACATGTGACATATTCCACATCCTATGGTCATTTTGACCTACTTTGTATCCAAGGAATGCAATGCAATGAAGACCTGGCAGTGCTAGCCTACGTAGGAAGGGAACACGCTATTGAGGATCCAAGGATATTCCCCTAATCCAATCAGGGCAGTAAGGTGTGCTGTCATGAAATTGAAAGGCTCCAGAAAGATGTGTGGAGTTGCATTCCATAAGCCTGAATGGTTAAAATTTTTCCACACAAAATCATTATTTGTAGGTAGGATTTAATTATTTGTGCTTGAAACTCTGGAATGAAGTTGTTAGTACTGTGAATAAATAGGTTTTTAACAGGTGGAACATTTACTCGTATATTATATCTGAGAATATTTTAGGATGAGGTGCAACCCTATCTTTTCATAACATAGTGCTTAATTATATAATTCAATACAGATATAACTTTACATTTACTTTTATACAAAAGTAAGATTTTTGTGAACTAAATGCTATTTCATATTTTCATAATATTGATGGCCAGTTGAATTAGTATTTATCCATCCATGGTACGGATCCCATTCACTTGAACTGCCTTGATATAAAGTTCAAATTATATGGCTGCCTATTATAATTGTCTTTGTTTCCTCCTAGTCTCTCAAAGTTGCAGATATTTTCTTTAGCACATATGGCTGGAAGTATCTCATGGTTTCCCTTAGTCCCTTCAGGCAAATGCTGGGATATTAAATCAGACCATAGTACCTTCCAAATTCTTTCCTATTCTATCAGTCATCCTATCATTTACTGTATGGTGAAGATACTTAGAGCATTTTAAAATAAATCACAAAAGAAGATCTTTTTCAATTTCGTGTTGAAGACAATATATTTGATTGAAATAAATAAGTTTTATTTCCAGACTTTTATTCAAGCGGGAATGTTTGTGCAACCAGTGGAGGTAATGAACACCACACCACAACCACAAGTACTGAGACCACTTGCTGGGCTCAACACACAAGTGAGTGATTTTCATCTATGTTTTTTGTAATGAAAATAATTTTCTCTATATTTTGTGTGTTTGATACATCTCATTCCAGGTCAGCAAAACTGCTGTAACATTAGCTTGGTTAGCTCAATCATTCAGTCACTGGATATGACTAGATGACCAGAGTTCAGTTCGCAGAAGGGGAGGAAGTTTTCTTTCTGCCACCATGGTGTCCAGACCAGGTCTGGAGCCCATGGTGTCTGCCCAAAATACGAGGTCTGACAATAAAGTTCGTGAACTCGCTACCATGTGCTTGCCATGGCAGTAATGAACAGAAAACTCAGTACTGGTTGATGACATTGGCATATATTCTTTTCACAGCTATGCTGTCGTTGATCTATGGCAGTCTCTTTCTGAATGGCGTCTGTTATTGTCTGAGTGTTTTGGTGTGCCGTTGTGAGAATGTCAGAACAAACATTAAATTTCTTGTTAAACTTGTCAAGATTGGAAGCAAAATCAGAGAGATCTTAGTGCAAGTTTACGGGGATAGGGCTATGAAGAAAACATCAATTTGCAAGTGGGTGACATGTTTTTCTGAGGAAAGATAAAGTATCACTGATGAAGAGAGATCAGGACAGCCAGCAACTAGCAGAACTGAAGAAAACATTTCACAGTTTGTCCAATTGGTGTGAAAATCGTTGGCTGACTCTCAGGAGCATAGCAGAGCAAGCGAACATCGTCAGAGAAACACTTAGGAAGACCTTGACATGAGGAAGGTGTGCACAGAAATGATTCTAGAGGAGCTCATCAAAGAACACTGCCTGTGAGGGAGTGGTTAGCTAATAAACAAATCAATGTGCTGGAACACCCTCCCTATTCACCGGATCTAGTCGTCGGTGACTTTTTTCTGTTCCCAAAGTTAAAGGAAAGCATTTTGATGACAGTGATGGCATCAGGAGTAATAAGACAGCAGCTCTGAAGGCCATTCTACAAAAACATTTCCAAAATTGTTTTGAAGGGTGGCCTAGGCACTGACATCGGTGCATAGCTTCCCAAGGGAAGTACTTTGAAAGCAACCACAGTGACATTCAGCAGTGAGGTATGTAGCACTTTTACTGCAATGAGTTCGCAAACTTTACTGATGGACCACGTACACTGGGTCTTTTTCTGGTGTCTTATGCTGAGGCTACAAATGTGCCTCTGTATGCATTTTAGGCATGGGGCATGGGCACAGGAAGAACTTTAGTTTTGCCTTAATAAGTCATCACCTGATTATTTGAGTATTCCACATCAGAACCAATTTTAAAGAAACTGGGTTTGAAGTTAGGGAATCACTTATTCGCAGAATGAGATACACTTGCAAGTAAGGTAAACTGATGTGAGTATGTGGAGAGAGTGCGACGTCATACAGAGAATCAGAATTACCGTGATGAATGACACAGGGAACAGAATACTTTAGTGTCTTAACTCCTCTAAAATGTTTTGATTTTTTGTCATCTATGTCTATGGTGTTTCAGAATTGCCATAAATATTCTTTATTGTCTCTGTGAATCCTATAGAAACATTCTTTTCCCATTTCAGTATCAATAAAATTCATATGTGTCTTTGTCAAATTCTCATCTTTTCCCCATTTTATGCCAAACTGCACAAATTAACTCAACTGTTGGTTGGTCGTTTCTGAAATCATAGTTTTTTTGTCAGTTTATTTTCCACCTGTCTTCTCAGTTTCTGATTCATGATTAATATATTTTTAACAAAGTGTCAAAGTAATGTAATCCCTCTATAAATTTTTGTGTTCTATCTGCTTTTTCATAAATTTGGATCATCAGTGTGTTACATCGGCGATATCATTCATTTAGTGCATACTCTTGAAAACTTGTTTGATATACATTGAAATTCCCTGAAGTTTTGCATTTGGAACAGGATTTCTGTACTTAAATTGGGCTGATACAGAATTCAAACAGAAAATGACACTCCATTCTTAATTACAATTACTTGTTTTAATCTAACAAAAGATGAACAAATATATGTTACATAAGTGAAAACAGCAGAAAATAGTGTATGATATACCAGGTTACATAGCAGTTGCTACTTAAATTCAGTTTCTTTTTTCCCGCACCCCATGTTCTAATTTTAAGAACAGGTTTTATAATACATGTACAGTATTTATGCAATTATTGAATATAAATAATAATAATATAAAAACAAACTAACTCCATAGAGCTGAGTTCTTAAGGAACCACTAGTTGCTCAAGAATTCTTCAACATTTTATGGAACCTGAAGGTTCATTACTGTATTCACAAGAGCCCACCATTGATCCCTGCATTGAGCCAGATTAATGCAATCCATGCCACCCAATTATATTTCTCTAGGATGCATTTAATAATATATAAATTAATAAACAAATATTTTAAAACATGGTATGCCTATATGTTTGCCAGTTTATTTCTCACATTCACTGTAATATTTCTTTGTGGGAAACTGCGGCTTTTGACTCGTAGCCTTAGTGGTTCTTTGGAGAAACTTGTCATAGGGTATGGCCCCTGACTTTGAAATATATTTCTCTCTCTCTCTCTCTCACTAACTAGGCTGACATCAGCATTTACTGCAGCTTAGAAACTTGACTCACTAAAAGTTTCAAACGTTTATAAACATCAGTGTATTTTTCATGCTGAAGTTTGGGAAACCCCCTAATTTTTAAAGTTGAAAGTAGAGGGTAAAACCTAGTTGTCCATTTGAGTAAATATGATGCTAAATTGAAGCACAAATTTCACAATAACGATTCTTGTGTACATTTATTTGTGAAAAATTATACATTTTTTATATGGGGCTTTTGCTGGGACAACACAGTGTGGAGACTTGTATATCAAGAAATCAAATCAGGATTTTACCGTAAATTGCAGATGGACCTATAGGCAACTTAGAGAGAAAGCATTCAAATTTAAACATTTTGGTGGCTATAAAGCGGAATAAGCCAGTTTCTGTTGAATCTATTGAAATGCCCATAGAGAAAATGAAATATGCTGTCTCACATGGCAAGAAACAAACTTTCCAAAGGGTATATGAAGAAGGACTCTTGTCAGTAAAACTAAAGACTTGGGAATCTGACTGATACGTGATTCATTTCAATACAGAATTCTGTTGAAACTAATATAAAGTGAAATCCCTATTTAATGATCCCGTGTGGGAACAGCGTTTCTTACACTGAGTAGCTACTTTCTTTAGGGTGAAGTTGTGCAAAATTGCATATAGAATATATTCATCTTATGAAATCTACTATACAGGGGAAAAAACTATTTCTTAAAGAAACTTTTTTGTAATATAAACACTGTTAATGAGAAATATTAAATTAATTTCTAGACTCTGAAAGATGGAAACTGTTTCTACCTGCCTACCACTCGGCACTAAAGACCTGGGTCAGCCTTGGCCTCCTCTACAACCAGTCTTCACTGCTCTCTATTCCTTGTCTTCTCTATCATCCTTTCACCTTTATCTTCTTCAGCTCGTCCTCAACATTATCTAGCCATCTCATCCCGTGTCTTCCTATTCTTCTTTTGGAATATAGCCTTCCTTTTGACATGCTCTTTGTCACACAGAGATGTTGGTCCAGTGATTCTAAGGGACCCAACAGAATAGGTGTTTTCCCTCACCTGAGGACGGAAACAGATCCAGTTTCCGAAATGTCATGTTTTTTCTTAGTTATCTTAAAAACCAGGACGATGGATAAAGTCCAAAAACCCAATACCTCTATGTGTTATACACCATCGTCAGAATCCTATAGTAACTACATGCTCTTTGGCTCTTCAATTCTTTCAACATGCCCCAACCATCTTATTATCGGTGACTTCATAAATCTTACTATATCTTCTCCTTTCAGTATTGTGTTTATCACCTTATTGTATTTATCCTCCATATATTATTTTCCATCACTGGTCCATATATTTTGCGTATTGTTTTCCTCTCAAACATTCTCAGTGCATTCTCTTCTGTTACTGTTAAGGTCCAAGTTTCTGCCTCATATGTAGCAATATACTTACTTACTCATGGAGCTGAGCCCTTCTGGAGGAGCCACCAGTTCTGCAGCTGCTCAAGAATTTCCCAGCATTTTATGGAACCCGTAGGTTCATTACCATGTTCACAAGACCCCTGCACTGGTCCCTATCCTGAGCCATATCAATCCAATCTGTGCCACCCCATCCTATCTCTCTTAAGATCCATTTTAATACTGTCCACCCACCTACACCTTGGTTTTCCCAGTGCTCTGTTTCTTTCTGGATTTCCCACCAATATCCTATATGCATTCCTCTTCTCCCCCACTTGTGCTACATGACCCACCCATCTCATCCTCCTTGACTTGATCATTCTAATTATAGTTGCAGAAGACTACAAATTATGAAGCTCCTCAATATGCATTTTTCTCCAACCTCCTGTCACTTCATCTCACTTTGGTCCAAATATTCTCCTCAACACCCTGTTCTGAAACACCCTTAGTGTATGTTCCTCCCTTAATGTCAGAGACCAAGTTTCACACCCATACAGAACCACTGGCAAAATTATAGTTTTGTATATTACAATTTTTGTTTTTAGACAGCAGACAAGAAGACAAAAGGTTCTCGGCTGAATAGAAGCAAGCATTACGCAAATTCAGCCTCCTCTTAATTTCCTCCTGAATCGGGTTTTGATTTGTTATCGTTGTTCCCAAATATCTGAACTGTACAACATTTTCAGAACTTCTGTTAGCTACCTTTATGTCTCGCCTTTGCCCTGCATTCTGGTGATGAGACAGCAACATATACTTAGTTTTCTCTGTGTTTACTTCTAGACCAACCTCCTTACTTGCATCAATTAAAGACTGTGTGTTTTTCTTTATGGTAACTGTATTATCACCCAGTAGATTCACATCATCGGCATAGACCAACAGCTAACGTGTCCTGTTTAATATCAGTCCCACCTGCTTTTCCTGGACCTTCCTAATGGCATATTCTAAAGCAAAGTGGTGATAAAGCATCTCCTTGTTTTAGACTGTTCTGGATAGGAAATTTATCAGACAATTGTTTACCTATATGGACTGTACTATACATTTCGTTTAAACACTGACCTGTAGCTTAGGGGACACGCGATAGCGTAATTGGTTGAGGGGCTATGTTACAGGCCGTAAGGTCACACGTTCAGGTCCCAATGAGGTCATTGGATTTTTTTCATTTGACCTAATCCTTCCGGCCGCACTATGGCCCTGTGGTTGACTCAGACTCTTAACTGAAATGAGTACCAGCAATTAATTAAATAATCTTCCTGGGGCGTAAAGCGCGTCGGGCATGTAAGGCTGACAACCTTACCACCATCTTTGAGCCGATTGACTAGATAATGTGGGGCCCTCAACGTCTAACAACCCTATGGGCCTTCACGGCCTGGTGCGGGGATAGCTTTACTTTTTTTACTTTTATACCTGTAACTTAGCTGCTCTTGAAATTTAATTTTTTAAGTATACTAAGATTTGCAAAATGGGCCCTGTTTCCAGCTTATATCCTTTCTTTAACACGATTATCATTTCTATTGCCATTATTCATCATATTTCCTAAATATTCATAACTATTCACTCCTGTAAATAATTTTCCTTCTACCTTTAAATTTTGTGGTTTCTTCCTACTCTCTGATGTTGACATAATCATATATTTTGTTTTTCTTTCGTTTACTTCTAATGCCATCTTCCCTGCTTTTTCTTCCATTTTCTTATATATCACGATTATCTTTTCTCTGGATCTAGCTATTATGACACTGTCATCTGCATATGCACATATTTGGCTTGATTTTGTACAAATTTTTCCTCTCTGATCAATGTTCTTTATTACACTGTGTAATGCCGCTATGAATAATACTGCTGATAAACCATCCCCTTGCTTAACTCCAGCATTAAATTCAAATTTTGTGCTTAGTTTATTTTTTATTTGAACTTTTGTTTGTGTAATATTTATTGTCATTCAAGTTAGCCTAATTAATTTATTTGGTATTTTCATCTGTTTCATTGCTTCATAAAGTCTGTCTCTGTTAACGCTGTTGAATACTTGTCTGAGGTCTATAAATAGCTTATGCAAGTCCATGCTGTATTTGTAGTACTGTTCTGTCATTTGTCTTATTACAAAGAGTTGGTCAGTTGTACTTCTATTCGGGTGAAACTCGCATTGATACTCTCCAGTGATCTTTTTAGTTACCATCTTTAGCCGTCCTTTTATTACACTAGATAATATCTTATATGCTACGTTCAGTAATGTGATTCCTCTGTAAATTCTACATTTTAGTTTATCTCCTTTTTTAGAATGGGGCATTTGATTCCTATATTCCATCTTTGTGGCATTTCTTCTGTTGCCCATATCATAGTGAAAATGTGTGCATGGTGTCCGTTATTCCATCTCCTCCTTGCTTACTCAATTCTGCTGTTATACTGCCTTCTCCTGGTGCTTTGTTATTCTTTGTTTTCTGAATACATTCTTCTATTTCCTCACGTGTTGATGTATTTACCTATTTGCCTTTTTCTCTTACTCTTCTTCTTGGTCGTTTTCATTCCTTTCTTTTTCAATGTTCAGTAGTTCTCTAAAGTATTCTTCCCATCATTCTAGTACTTTCCCTTCTTCTCTTATTGTTTCACTGTCTTAATTTCTACAGCCATTACTTTTTGGTTGAAACCCTCCCCCCCCCCTCCCGCTGTCTATTGCCCTATAAAATTTTCTTTTCTCGTTCTGATCTTTGAATTTATTTACTTTCTCTGTTTCCTCATTCTTTCCTTTTTCTTCTTATATATTCTAATTTGCTTTCTTCTTAATTCCTGATATCTTTCACAATTTGCTCTTGTTTCTCTTTGTAGCATTCTTCTTGTAGGATTCTTCATCTCTGATATTACTTTTGCACATTCTTCATGAAACCATTCTTTATTAAGTTGATTTCCTTCTTTGCCCACTGTTCCTTTATTGCTTTTTCTATCCTTTTCTAATTTTCTTCTGTTTCCTTCATTGCATTCTCTTATTTTCTTTTCAATTTTCCTCTGACATCCTTGTTTTATTTCTTTGTTTTCTTGTAGTTTTTATACACCCCACTTCTTTGGCTTGACTCCTTCCATCTTTCGTACACTAGCAATTCTTTCTCTTGCTTTAATTTTGACTAAGTACTGGTCTGTACCACAGTTTGGCCCTCTGCTACTCTTCATGTCTGTGACTGAGGTAGAGTGTCTTAACGATACTAGCACATGGTCTCTTGGATTAACTCCAGTTGATCCTGGTGTTTTCCATGTTCCTAGGTGTATGCTTTTGTGTGGAAATGTTGTGCTTTTTTTCTGCAATTCATTTCTGGTAGCAAACTGTCCTAGTAAGTTACCGTTTTCATTACTGATGTCGTGTATTGTGTATTTTCCTGCCACTTTCTTGTGATATCCTTCTTTCCCTATCTTTGCGTTGAAGTCTACCATTGTTATTACTAAATCGTACTTCTGAATTTTATGATAGGTTTCCTCTGAACATTCATAGAACTCTTCTCTCTCTCTTCTTTTTCTTCCATTGGGGCATGTACTGATACATATTATTGTAATATTGCCATATCTCCCTTTCATTCTTAACTTACAGTTTCTATCATTAACTGTTTCATATTCCAGCATGCTTTTTTTTTCTTATTATTTTTTATTATTGTCATAAGCCCTTTTCAAAACTGTCCGGTTTTTTCTTGTGTATTTGTTATGCCGGTTCCTCGCCATCTTATTTCTTGCAATGCCATAATATCAATTTTGTAGCATATCATTTCTTTGGTCACTTCCTGCACCTTCCCGGGTTGCAGCATTCTGCATACATTCCAAGTTGCCATAGTAATGTCATTGTTCCTTGTCCTTTTCTTAGTCCATTTCCAATATGTTCCACTTATCCAAGACTGGTTGTTACGTTTCTGTACAAAATTCTTTCTACACGATGAGGTTCTTAGCCTCATGCCCAACCTCCAACTTGGAGGATCAGGGTATCTCTACTGGACTGTACTCTTTGCCCTTTCCAGCTCGGGTGACTCTACCAGTAGTTAAACTACCACCAGCATAGCTCTCCAAGTCACAGTCATGCAAGCCCCATCACCACGACAAGGTGGCGACACCTTTGGGGGACTGTTTCTAACTAAACAATTAAATGATCAATAATATGAAATCAATTTCTGAGATAAAATCTGACATGAACCTCTGCCGAAAATCAAAGTAGCTATGAAACCACAAGCCATGCATGTTCAGTATTTGATGCCTGTCACAAAGCATTACTGTTGTGTGATAATGACTTACAGCAGAAATAAAACTTGAATATTGTTTGTTTTGATCCACAGTCACACTAGATTGAGATATGAGTTGTGGAGGGTAAAACATTTCTTACAATAATATGGTTCTTTACCAAGCATGAGGTATAATAAAAAGAGTTGTTTCTTCTGGGTTATGATGCCATGTTGTCTGTTGAAAGTCAACTGACGTTTTGCTCTGCTTCCCACCTGCAATCAAGCTGGTTTCTTGCTCAGCTTATTCTTTGACCCTGAAGATGGAGGTGACATGTTCCTCCGAAAGGTTGGTTTGGCTTTCAGGAGACTACACAGCCTTATATCTCAGAAGATTGAACTCTTCATAAGCACTGCTGTGAGAACCTCAAATCCTACATGGGCAATAATACATTGTTTATATTGGGCCTCACTTTGATCTGAAAATATATTCACTCAGTGCAGGAATTTGCTAAATATGGGGTTACTGAATTATGTATTACTCTATTCACTTATACAAAAGACTCTGTATTTGGGATTGCCAAATAGCTCTCCTTTATAGAAATATCACAAAGTATCCAAGTATCTGTTCATCAGCTTCAATTAAAAAAAGTAAAAGTAAAGCTATACCTGTAACAGGCTATGGAGGCCCATAGGAATGTGAGACTTCAAAGGTCCTGCATTTTCTAGCCAATCACCTCACAGATGGTGGTGAGGTTGTCAAACTTATGTGCTGGCCGCTCTTTGCCGCCAGGAAGATTCCTGGTACTCATTTCTGTTAGAGGCTGAGTTGACCCCAGGGCCATAGTGTGGCTGCAAGGATTAGGTCAATTGAAAAATCAAGTGACCTCATTGGGAATCAAATCTGCAATCTTCCAGCCTGTAGCATAGTGTCTCAACCAATTGCGCTGCCATGTCCCCCCTCATCAGTTTCAGTTACAAAGTTAAATTCAATCAATATGTGTACTAGACCCAGTGAAATAAAAGTGTACTAGCCAAATCTGTACACTCAGAAAAATCTATGTAGTTCTCTATGGAACACAGTAGAGGATAGATCTGTACATTGATGGGCTTTAGCTTCAATGGTATATTTCCCAGAGGGTTCAGTACCTCTGAGCTGAGCCCTTCTTGGGAAGCTGCCAGTTGTGCAGCTACTCAAGAAATTCCCAGCATTATCGTGTTCACAAGAGTCCTCCACTGGTCCATATCCTGAGCCAGATCAATCCAATCCATACCATCCCATCCCATCTCACTAAGATCCATTTTAATATTGTCCACCCACCTACATCTTGGTCTTCCCAATGGTCCTCTTCAGGCTTTCCCACCAATATCCTATATGCATTCCTCCTCTCCCTCATTCGTGCTACATCCCCTGTCCTTGGGTTTCATACCTGAGAATCAGTATCATCGTTGGGCTCAGTCAAGTAACCTTTTGAAGTACAGTCAACTCTCGATTATCTGGGGGCGGATTAACCGGTTTGCGGCTTAACTGGGGCTACTGAGGCTTTTTTGAGGCTTATATGTTGTTTAATATTCATTCACTTTTGTTTCACATGGTGACTTGTAACACTATTTTCATACTAGTGTGAACCGAGCTCTGCAGTGTTTGGTCCCGTTATGCTAACACAATGTTCTAGGGTAGGGGTGAAAGAATGTCAGGATTTGTGGAAAGTTTCAAGGACAGATACACCGCCCCAGTTGGTCTCTTTGTATCGATCTCTAAGTGTGTTAGCAAAATGTCAGGGTGTAAAAGGAAGCGTGTTGTGTTAAGTATTCAACAGAAACTCTTGTGAGCCGGGCTTCAAAATGTTAAGCAGTGACGAAACCGTAAGTTCAGTGGGGGTGCAGCCAGAAGAGTGGGAAGAAAGTGAGAATGAGGAAGAGGTGGACAGTGCTGCTAGTAAGAAAATATCACATGGTGCTGCTCTTAATCATTTGGAATCCTTACTAGACTATCTTGAGAGTGAAGAGAACAGTTTATTAAGTGACAAGCTAATATCACGTAGGCTTTGTACGGATATCCGTAAAAAGGAAAATGCTGCGAATAAGCAAACAACAATATTAAATTTTTTAAGTGTTAAGTGTGAATATTCGTAAAAAGTGTTGGATGTTGTTGAACACTGTGATTGAAATAACTAATTTACACTTCAGTATAATGTAAAAAAAGTATTACCTAGGCCATGAGATGACATAAAAATGAGGTTGAGTAAGTCCATGATTTATTTAAACCGTCTTGCAGTGCATACACTCATCTATCCCCTTCTCTCCCTCGCACTACATGTTTCGGCATAATAATGCCATCTTCAGGTGCTTACTCATATTGAATCCTATACTAGACCAAAATTATTTTCAGTACAAAAATAAATATTACAAACAAACAGATGGTTTAGCTATGGGAGCTCCAACATCTGCAATATTAGCAGAAATATACATCCAGAACATGGAGCACACACAAATATACAGCATATTAAAAAATCAGAAAATAATTGGATATTTCAGATATGTTGACGACATACTAATACTGTATGATATAAACAAAACAAATATTGACAACATGATTGTGGAATTTAATAAACTGTAGCCAACTATAAATTTCACAATAGAGAAAGAGAACCATAGATCTATAAATTTCTTAGATATAGAAATATATAGAGAAATGGAAAAGTTACAATTCTCAATCCACCAAAAACACACTGCAACGGACACAATAATACCAAGTGACTCATGTCACCCACATGAACACAAAATATCTGGTATTAAATACCTCATAGATCGAGTAAATAACTACCCCATCACCAGAGTAGCAAAAGATAATGAGATAGAAACTATAAACAACATACTCATAAATAACAAGTACAACACAGATATAATTACAAAACTAACTACAAATAGTAGAAAACAAAACATTGCAAAAAAGCAGAACATTACAGAGGATTCAGAAGAACAAAAAACAAAAACGAAATGGGCAACATTCACATATATAGGAAAAGAAACAAGAAATATCACAAAATTATTTCGAGACACAAAATTAAAAATAGCATTTAGAACTAAGAACAATTTACAACATATACTAAAATCAAGACCAGAAATAAATAAATATAACAATAGCGGCATATATAGTATGAAATGCCTAGATTGCCCCAAGGAATATATAGGACAAACCGGGAGGAAATTTAATACCAGATATAAAGAACACATACATGACATAAGACACAATAACAGCAATACAGGATACTCAGAACACATATTAAACACAGGACATGCATATGGTACTATAGAAAACACTATGGATATCATAGCAACAGGTAGGAAGGGGCAATACTTGAACACATTGGAGAACTACCATATATATAGAACGACAAAGAAAAACACACACATGAATAATATAAATAAAGAAATATACAACCCAATATACGACGAATTAAACACTATCTACACAGAACAACATAACAACACCCCACCCCCACCACATCTACTCCCACAACATCATAACTCACTCAAAACGAAGACAGAACACACACACATACCCAGCAGGCCCAACAGTATAACACACGCAGTCACAGGAGCAAGACACAACAAAAGCACGTGAGTATTATTAAAAAATTGTAATACCACAAGTAATAAATAAAATACGGAATGCGGTATTAATGAATAAAAAATTCACGTTACAGACACACACACGATAGTGAAGGAGTGCTCCAACAGAGGAGGATGGGCGTGACTGGCGTAGTGAGATGCGACGTAGCGATGAGGAATCCTGAACAATTTTAATATTTTTAACGTTTGACATTTGTCAATGTATATGATAGATATATATTTTAGTTATTTTAATGTGAGGACAAGGCATGCAATGAACTAGTTTGGCGTGGATTGAGTAAGCACCTGAAGATGGCATTTTTATGCCGAAACATGTAGTGCGAGTGAGAGAAGGAGATAGATGAGTGTATGCACTGCAAGACGGTTTAAATAAATCATGGACATAAATCAGTGCAACAGGACGCTAAAATATAACATTAGTAATAGAAGTTAAGTAAATTTAAATACAGGTAGGCCTATAGTATTATGAAGGTACAGTATTACAGTACTACTTTTAATAACATTTGTCTTAACCAGGTCTTCGATTAATCGTGATTTCCATGCCCACCATTATCCCGGATAATCGAGAGTTGACTGTATTAGTGCAAGCAGATCTCTACCTTTCAGATGATATTGATAGCTGTAACAAAAATGTGAAATTGCCTGATCAGTGGAAGGAATCTTATTTTACCAGTTCACAAGAAGGATGTTAAAACGGACTGTAGTAATTATTGGGGAATATCAGTGCTATTAACTTCATACAGAATTTTATCCAATATTCATATTTCAGTGTTAAGTTCATACATGTATGCACTTATTGAGGATTATCAGTGTGGATTTCAATGTTAACAGATCAACTACAGGTCAAATCTTTTGCATTTGTCAGATATTTGGAGAAAAAATGGGAGTACAATGAGACAGTACATCAGATATTCGTAGACTTGAAGAAAGCCTATGATTCAGTTAGAAGGGAAGTATTGTATAGTATTCTGATAGAATTTGGGGTACCCATGAAACGAGTTAGGCTGATTGAAATGTGTTTAAACAAAACACATTGTAAAATCTGTATAGGTAAACATTTGTCTTATAATTTTCCTATCCAGAATGGTCTAAAACATGGAGATGCTTTATGGCCACTCCTTTTCAACTTTGCTTTCGAATATGCCATTAGGAAGGTCCAGGTGGTACTGAAATTAATTGGGTCACATCAGCTGTTGGTCTGTGCTGATGATGTGAATCTACCGGGTGATAACATAGATCCTGTAAAGAAAAACACATAGTCTTTAACTGAAGCTAGGAAGTAGGTTGGTCTAGAAGTAAACACAGAGAAAACTAAATACATGTTGCTGTCTCGTCGACAGAATGCAGGGCAAAATCAAGACATAAAGGTAGCTAACAGATGTTCTGAAAATGTGGCACAGTTCAGATATTTGGGAACAACAGTAACAAATCAAATCTTTATTCAGGAGGAAATTAAGAGGAGGCTGAATTTGCGTATTGCTTGCTTCTATTCAGTTCAGAACCTTTTGTCTTCTTGTCTGCTGTCTAAAAACATAAAAATTGTAATATACAAAACTATAATTTTGCCAGTGGTTCTGTATGGGTGTGAAACTTGGTCTCTGACATTAAGGGAGGAACATACACTAAGGGTGTTGAGAATATTTGGACCAAAGGGGGATGAAGTGACAGGAGGTTGGAGAAAAATGCATATTGAGAAGCTTCATAGTTTGTAGTCTTCTGAAACTATAATTAGAATGATCTAGTCAAGGAGGATGAGATGGGTGGGTCATGTAGCACAAGTGGGGGAGAAGAGGAATCCATATAGGATATTGGTGGGAAAGGCAGAAGGAAACTCTGGGAAGACCGAGGCATAGGTGGTTAAAATGGATCTTACAGAGATAGGATGGGATTTTATGAATTAGGTTGATTTGGCTCCAGTTATGAACCAATGGATGGCTCTTGTGAACACGGTAGTGAACCTTCGAGTTCCATAAAATGCTGGAAAGTTCTTCAATAGCTGCACAATTGGCGGCTTCTCAAGAAAGGCTCAGCTCCATGAGTGAGTAAGTGATAACAAAAATGTGAAAGCCTTAAAGCAGTGGGCCTTGAAACTGTGAGAAGAGAATACATTTTTAACATAAAATCAAACTGAAATAATTCTCTTTAGCTGCATTTAATCGTGCCTTCCATAAGCACCCTCCAGAATATTAATCCAGATATTTAATAACATTGAATGATTAGATTGTGATGTTTGTAGGGATTATTCATTGCCAAACGAAGAGCACTGTGCAGCATTTTTATTTTAAAAATCGGGATTTTTTTAATCACAGATCTGATATGGCACTAATTACAAATGAGTTTATCTTAAACAATAATATAAATATTAGTACAAAGGGTTACATTTATTTGAATACAAATTTGTTTGGGTGGTGAGGGTTTGAAGGTAATTGGGGGGGGGGGATATAAGATGAACAGGGTTGAAAATTGCTGCTCTAAAAGCATACATCTTGATAGTAAGTAAACCACTATTTGAAATCTTCATGTAATTACCTCTCACAGATCTCATCTGTGTTCAGAATACCAGAAAATAGGCCAGAATCATTTTAAATGCTTTAAATGGAGAGGTTGCTTAAGAGAGCCTTGAAGACTAACTGAAACTGCTACTTCTTTTTCTTCTGCAATTGTATCCATTTTGTGTGGATCAGAGGACAAAATGTCTCCAATCTCTCCTTTTCAATTTCTTGTCAGCCAACAGCCTGTGTCGTCTCGTAAGTCTTTCATAAACATCTCAGTCTAAATTCATTTTTTTTATTATGCCTTGTTTTAACACTTTGCGGACTGCGCACCCTTTAAAAGTTTTTTTGCTTTTAAACATGGCGGACCATTCGCGTGTTAACAGGCTTTTAGAACGCGATAAGTTACAACACACTATACATCGCTCTGGCGCCACCTACATTGCACGCAACCGCCTGCAGATGCGTGATAAGACTCTGGAATGTTTAGTTAGTAGTCAGTAACTTGACCTCGCTGTTTACTTAACCGACTATAAAGGAAAATGCTTTGCCTTCTTCAAGCTGTGTGTATCAGCCAGTAGCTAGTGGGGAGAATGGATCAAGGACAAATTCTCCTCCGATGACATAGCTGACCTGCCATGTGAGACGCATAATAATGGATTAATTGTCATTCAGACAGCGACTGATGGGGGACAACAAAGAATTATGGCCAGTAAAAGTGACAGTAGCTCCGACGATAATGCGGGTAATAACATTGCGGGGACAGCAAAAAATCTAAAAAAAATGTAAACCCTGATTCAAAATTGAAATACAAAGCATTTCTGATGAATGTGGCAAAGGCCTGGGCTACAGTCCAGATGGTGGCGGCAGAACCAGGGTCACACAAAGACTTAGTACGACCGGGCCCATCATTTCCCACCCCATGAAGGCCTCATGTGGACCCCCCAGGGCGACTCTTGAGTGATATGTGGAAAAATACCCTCGTGAAAGTTGTGAAGAGTGAACATTCCAAGTGGAAGAATAAGTGAACAGTGCACAAGTTAGGGTAGTATGTTTAAAAATGCCAATCACCGGTCCGCGAAGTGTTAACCATTCTATTTTCATGGATATGCCACTGAAACCATTTCTCCTCTGAAACTGCTTTGCAGGATGCTGAATGTTAAAATAAAAGTTATTCACAAATTATTTTCTAGGTGCAGATGAATCTAGTACAAAATGTAATTTGAATGAGACATTTGAAATAAAAAATGAGACCATTAAATCAGACAACAGGTTTTCATTAGAAGCAAGCCAGCAAGATTTTCAACCTGACAAACTGTATAATTCCACTAGAAAGAAAAGAATAACTGTTTCACCTCTCAGAATGCAAGGACATAGCAGGACATCAACACCAAAAGGTATCAAGTTTATTAGTCTAAATGAAAAGAATTTTTATTATTATTATTATTATTATTATTATTATTATTAAGTATGCATTTTTGACATGAACAAATCTGTGGTCTAATTGATTCCTTTCATTAGCCACATGAAACTCGTTTTATTCTTAATAGGAATTTAATTTTTTTATGCACATGCACGAGAGACAATACTGCATTTACAGAAATATAAGATGGTGTTTCTTAGATTTTATTTTCATTCAGAAATGAGAATCGTCTTATATTTGCAGACAAGGAATATACATGTAACAAGGGAACCAGTTTGATCATTTTTTGGAAATAGAAAATTTGCAGCTGTTGCATATTTTAGAGCTCACATATCCACAGAGTATTTGTCAATATGAAGATATTCCAAAAGCAAATTTCTTACATTTTCATTGTCACTGCTGTCATATATATGCTTTTGGTGCAGTGGGTTTGCTTTTGAAATATATTCCATAACAGTAAAACATCCATCCGACAAGAATTTAGGTGTTAAACATTTGTATCATTGCTCAGCCTTTGGTTGAATGGTGAATAATGACAGGTGGAAATATTCTCATATTAGTATTGTATGAAGCCAAAAGCGGTATTCTCGACCTCCAGCACAGTGGTAAGCCCCATCATGACATTTACTTGGTGTGACAAGCTTTACCATGAAAAAAAAATGGTCTTCTGGTTTGCGATGTTGTGAATTTCTTAAAAATTATAATGTTTTGGAGTAACTTATCATCTTCATATTCTGCATCGAAGACTAAGCCAAGCATGAAACAAGCAGAACCAGGTGGCAAGCAGGGCTTTATTGCATAACAACTTAAAAGCCAACATACTTCATATTCACTGCTATGAGAGTGTCAGATTCAACATATTTATTCTCGTAATTTATGCACCCCCCCAGCATGCAAAAAAGAAAACAAAAGTTGTGTCTACAGTTGTGGTAAAGTGTTAATATATTTTTCAAAGATTAATTTTACACATTAGACTGAGTTAATTATAGTTGAATGCAGTGTGACTATGTACTTCACCATGCAATAAATTAATGAACATTTGGATAGAGTCTCCCCCCCCCCAACACATAATTATTTCAGAAAACAAAATTAAAGTAAATGCTGTGTGGTAACACAATGTGAATATTCCAGCAAACGCACTGCATGTAGTTCCTTGATGAACCCTAAGATGAAAATGTCCCTTGAAACCATTTTGACTGATATCATTTCCACAGATAGTCTGATTAAAGGTGACAGCACAATATGGAAATTTGTGTCTACAGACTCATGAAGTTCTTTGATGAACATTGAGATGAAAATTTTCCTTCATAAAATTTGAATGGCACTTAATTTTGATGGAAATGCAGTTTATGTTGATGTTACGTATATGATAGTGCAATATGGATATTCATGCTTATGACACCATTATAGGATTCTCTGATGAACATTGAGATGAACATTTTGACTGATACATAATTTTTGTGGAAAATTCTATTAAAGCTGAATGAAATATGGCAACACAGTGTGTAAATTTGCATCTGTGGATTCCACCACATAATTAAATGCTTAGCATCGAGAAAAGTGCACCTTAATAATATTTTGACCACTGCATAATTTTTGCAGACAACACAGTTAAATTTCTCCATATTAATGCATATAATTTTAATCACTTTGTCACAAAAATAATGTGCTGATCAGAATGTTATAAGGGTAATAATGCCATGTTTAGTCTTTTTGCTTAATTTCCTGTCTAAAAGGAGGGTTTATGCATTATTTGGAGGCATAAATTGTGGGAATAAATATGGCAATTCAAGAGTGGCACAGATGACCTCAGATTTCAGAAATTGGCCTGCTTCTGAATATGGGGAGCTAGGAGCTTCAGTTGAAGTGCTCATGCGCATGTTTATTGAGGTAGATGTCCTTGCTGAAATGCTCAAACCCCACTGCAGTTTGCTTGTAGAGACTGGACATATGAAAGTTTCATGGGACATGAATAAAGAACCCTTTCTCTTAATAAAATCAGATATAGTGGTCTACTCAAGTGCCTCCCATTATGTTGCCAGGTCACAGTGAATGGGAAGGAAGATTTCAACCCGATAGGATGGCTTCCAAAGTAGAAACAGGTACTGGAATAGGAAGGCAAAAGTATAGGCCAGTAAGATGTATAATGGAGAATATAAGAACAGGAACATATTGTCACATGCATGCAGTTACTGTAGATGAGGTTTTGGATTGATGACTGGATTTATTTGACTTTGAAACAACTTGTGACTGTTCTTCACAGTTCAGTATTACACATACTATGTCTTCTCAGTCTGCATGATGGTGGCTTCCAGCAGCAAACATTCCCCTTCCTCTGGGCTCCTGAATGGACTCCGGCCTCAGCTGCTAGCTTCTCACGGTGGCAGCTCACAACTGGACCCAAGCAGTTTTCTTACTAATTCACCAACCAACTATTCTTCACATCACTGACTCTCCTGCTTATAACATCTTGGCATGGACTGCACAGAGAACACTGTTCCTCGGTGGCTGTTTACAGGCCATTGTCTAATTGTCTGTTCCACAATCGTTTCCTAATAACAGGGCTACATGCCGCAATATATATTCCATGAGACAATGGCTGGTATGACAATCCCTTGAAACTTTATACATTAACTCAAAATAGCTGAAACTGTCTACAATCCATGATGATCTCACAGCATAACAGGGTACAACTGATATAATTATAGAAATAAAGCACGTCTGAGACATCTCTCTTATGGAGCCGTAAAGAAGTCTGGAGGATTAGAAGACATTTAGAACATTAAAAGAGTGTAATTGGGCAGAGGTCACTTATTTCAGAATCCTCACTAGCCAGGGCTGGAAATTATTGCAGTTCAATAGGAACTAGTTAAAATCTGTGACAGTACAACTGGCAGGTCACTGGCACATATAAGGACACCTATACAAATTGTACTTAGTTAATTATCCCACTTGTATCGAGTATCAAGGCTACTGAAATATATATACATATATTGTGCATTTGTCAATGCTTGTAGTACACAGGTACCATGACTTTGAATCTCATTTTATGAAACCCAGTGATAAACATGAAGTCCCAACCAGCAGACTTTTACAGTGTATTCAGGGTGCAGGGTAGTTGATGGGATAAGCAATGGGAGCACAAAATAATTTTCTTGGCCACAGTGCAAGAGTAACTGAGCAACACCATTGTATTCTATTTTGGATCCAGCCATTTTGCCCAATAGGCTAATTTTTAAAGCATATTTGCAACACCCCTCGTTGGTGAGGGTGTTTGAGTATGCCAAGGACCCTGAGAGCTATACCAGCGGTAGCGTAGCTACTGGCAGGGCCTCCCTTGCTGGACAGGTCAAAGGGTAGGCATCAGACGAAGAGAGACACCGAAAACTGATGCCGGAAGCGGCGTCATCAGCGGCAACTTGAAGCACAGAGAAAATGATGCTCAAGATGGTTCAAGTTCGTATAGCAACAGGCGTGACCAGAGTGGTTTGAATGGCTGTTGTACTGCGATCTGGAAAGCAAATGGAAAAACTACCACATTATCACTTTTCCTGGATAGTCTCTTTCCAAAAACAGAAGATCGCATTAAGTGGAGAAACTGTTTTGGAAGAGGCTGTGGACCTGTCGTCTGACAGATTACCGATGAATGAAAATGAATTTGCAACAAAGTATTAAAATATCAGTGTTTTAACATGTAGCCTAAACCGTACTCTCTAAATGCCACCTGTATCACAGAAATGTGTTGACCAGACTGGAATATCATAACTTCATTCTCACAGTTTTAGAAGTAATTATTAGCTTATGGTGAAGCTTGAACACATTGTTCCATGAATCATATTTTACATGTTGTACATATTTTTAGGCTGATACCATAATTTCAGTGTATTTTTAATTGACATATTTACATCTTTTAATGTATTCTTCATTTTGTAGATGATACAGATGATAAAGAAAATGAAATCTCAGATTCTGAATCAATGAGTACCACATTTGAAATACCATGTCCAAGTAAAGACAAATTTTGTTCATCTAATATTGAAAATATCAAAAGTGGAAGAAGGAAGAGGTCTTTTTCATGCCCACAAGAAAGAATAGACGAGGAAGGTCATTCAAAGGCAGTATTTTTCAGCCCAGTAGGAAAATTGGTTGCACCTTCTGAATCTCAACTTCATCCTAAAAGAGGTATTTTACTTAACATAGCAATAACATTGTTCAGTGCAACTTCAGAATTCTTGCTGATGATGGTATTGTACTGTTTCTTAGGTACACCATTGAAGGGTACAAAGATACCAACATTTGTAAAAAAGATGCCAGATTTCACAAACATTCATAAAAAAGTATTTGAAAAAATGGAATCTGTTGTTGATTGTCATCAGAGGAAACTTGAGAGAGCCAAAATGTTATTCTCTCCCAAAGCTGTGAAGGTGAGTGCTTTTGCATGTTGGTGAATATGCATGTGTGTGTACTTCACAAAAATTGTCTCCACTTTGAACCTTAAAATGTATACAAAAAATTGTTTTTCTGTATACTCAGGATGTGCAGCCAGTGATGGTATTCTCTGCCCAGTCATCTACAGCCAAACAAATGCTATCAAGAAATCCAATGACTCGTATGTATTCTTCAATTTTCCATTCACTTCTGGCTGGTGATATTTTTCACTGACAGTACTCATTTATATGATCACCTATTGGTTACAGAGAGAAATGAACTTCCTGCGAACCAGGTGATTAGGAACATCCCACAGAAAGCTGCTGCAGAAAGGAATATTTTTCAGCATCCACAACCACATAAAGGGAGAGTGATTCAGCATAATGATATAAAACGAATGGTTGCAAACAAATTGCCATTGCAAAAGTCACGGTGAGTCTAAACACATGATTCTTGTATGTAGTTAGATTTTCAATCAGGAAATCCCCAGACTAAATCCCAATCAAATATTCATTTCTATTTACTTTTCTATCTTTGGACATCAAAATAATCATTGGAATGATACATAAGCTGAACCGTGTTCATTTACATCCCAAGACCCTGCAGTATTCTGCAACATCACACTGTGTTACTAAAGAAACAAAGCACCAGAATAGAAATATCTGGCATCACTTCTACAGTTGCCTTTAAGTTTCCTCCAAATCGCAGAGCTGCTGAGGCAGAGATGTTTTATGATGCTACTAGCAGAATTGACAGGCTTTTGGCTTACAAATTACAAAATAAAAACCTCCCCATATTGTAGAAGATGTTGAAAATTCTCTTTGCTGTTATGCATATGTTTGTGGCAACTCTGTAAAAAGTTTACGTTCATGGCGTGATTTCTTTATGAGTAAACTTAAGACTCCCAGTTGCCTCTGCAAGGCATTTGAGGGAGTTCTTTATGAAAATGTTTAACCATAGCACTGATATCTTCCAGTGTCTTTATTGAGCATATACCAGTCAGTAAGTCTCTGGCTACAGGCAGATGACTAATTCAGTTCCCATTTGAGTTAGACAGTTTTCTCTTTGCTATCACATGAGATTGCGCTCGGATATCACAGTCAGTATAGTGACTGGCTACAGACTGGACAATGGGAGTCAGAGTTCAAGTCTCTGTGGGGTCAAGAATTTTTACTTCTCCATGTCCTCCAGATGGGCTCTGGGGCCCACCCAGCCTCCTATCCAATGGGTACTGGTGGCTCCTTTCCTAAGAGTAAATCAGCCAGGGCTTGAAGCTGATCACTCACCTCCAATTAGTGCTGAGGTCAAGAAAACGTGGGTCAGTACCTCCAGTCCCCCATACGTCTTAATAGCATAGTGCTTAATTAGTTGAGCACATGAAGAACTTTGCCCTTTTTATCACACAAGATTGGCTCTGGGTGCCACCCAGCTGCTTATCTAATGGGTACTAGGGACTCTTTTCCTTGAGGTGAAGCAGAGTGTTAATTTGACCACTCAATTGCTTCTAGTGCTGGGGTTAAAAACGAATGGAGTTTTACTTCTGTTCCTCCTCTCTTCAGAGCATGATGCTTAACCACAGGAGCACCTACTTTTCTGTAACTTCATCAGCTATCACAGCTTAGACACTCTGACATATTCCAGTACAGAATGCTGAATGTCTTCATTGCCCACTATTCTTCCTGCTGCATCCTCTTAAAATATCCTGCCAGACCCTGAAACCTGAGGATCTCATGTTCTGAAACTGCTGAACTAATCTAGCATCTGCATTGAACTCAGAATATTCTCACACGCACTTTGGCAAAAACAGTGAAAATTTGAGGACAGTATGAACTTAACTGAAATGAAAATAAGGAAAGGGGGCAGGGCTCTGAGTGATTATAGGCTCTACGGATTCTTCACCTCAGCACCAGATTTAGGTGAGTAACCAGAGGAGAGGCAGTCCTTGGTAATTGGCTAAAAGGTTGGATATATCCTACAGACAATCTGGACACTCTAGAGAAGAGAAAATTCCCTGCCCAGCATATACTCATAGACTAATTGCTATACTGACAGCTATTCCAGCTACAAACATTTTGTATGTTCTTTTGATCTATTTTAATTTGCAGAGGAGTACGTGAAGAGTCCAGAACAGTAATTCGTGGAGTAAGGTTGAACAGGAGATTTGAATTGCAGATGGCACACAGGAAACTGAACTGAAGATTGGAAAATTATGAAAGTATTAATGACATTACATTTCAAGAGATGTTTTCATACTGTTTTATACTGTGACATGGAAGGTGCAATGCTCGGTAAACACCCCCCCCCCTTTCCAGTGGTGCATGGACAACATAGAGAAAACCTTGCTGCTCAGCAACAGATATCAGGTATTGTTGTCAGGTGTTTCTACCTATGCATTGCCTAGCAATAGTCACTGCACGGACTTGCCTGTTGCGTGACATCATAGCCTAGCAGGGAGAGGTGTTTACCAAACGTTGCATAATGATGGAAGGGGTGGGGGTATGAGATGTCACCGTGAGAACACAAAGTTCACGTGACCCCTACTTCCTGTTGCCCCATCCATGTCACACTGCTCCCTTCTAAAGGTTGTTTCTCCCAAACACCTTAACAGTACATTCCCATTCCTTTTTGTTTGAAGGCTGTGCATGCTGTGTCTTCTGTTGGTTCGGCTACACCTCTTGCAGTGACTATCCTCCAGCCATCACATCCGCTCCCTTCTTAAGATTGTTCGTCCAGAACAATTCCATATTCCAGCGTTTGTCGATCCACTGTATCACATTCACTCCTCATTCAATCTGGGGAGGCCGGTGTTTCTACATTACCAGTTCCTCCTCTGCTTGCAGTATCTTTTTCCGCTTTGGAGGGGGTCGACCCCTGCACAATGTCCAATCCATGATTCTCTGCATCCTGCTGGAAGCCTTTAGCATTTGTTTCATGTTTTTTGGACCATAGATCTCATATAAGATTTTCCTTAGTGTTCCTCCACTTCCTAGAAGAGCTCGCTCTCCCAGGCTCCACTTCCAGATGCCGTGCATGGTTGTCTCATTCTTCCTCCTGTGTAGCGGCCGTTGTGACATGGATGGCGCAATGCTTGGTAAATACCTCCCCCCTTTCCAGCGGTGCACGGACATCATAGAGAACACCTTCCTGCTCGGCAACAGATATCAGGTATTGCTGTCAAGTGTTTCTACCTATGCATTGCCTAGCAATAGTCGATGCATGGACTGGCCTATTGCGTGACGTCACAGCCTAGCGGGGAGGGGTGTTTACTGAGTGTTGGGTAATGATGGAAGGAGGGAAGGTATGTGACATCACTCATGAGAACGCATAGCTCACATGACCCCTACTTCCTGTTGTGCCATCCACGTTACAATATATATTATATATGTGTGCATTTACATAATTTCTCCATATTTTGGACAATTCTGTGGAGAATATTGTGTGTGAGTTTTAAATGCTGGTACTACAGGTTGTGTAAAGCCATTTCTTGACGTGAGATCAGAAAGATAAAAGTTCTTTGTCATTTGTCATTTAATTTGAATCTTAATTTTAAACCAGTTACCTTCAACATTAGCAGATGGTATCATATTTATCATACTAGAGAAACAAATGGCATCACTTTCATGATGCTATATACATATATACATAGGTAAGTCAAAAATTATCCACACTCTTGTTTCCCAATCCATAAATACAAAAGTAGGGGTTGAACAAGTACTTCACTTTTCTACATAGTCTCCTCCCTTTTCGATGCACTTGGTCCAACCGTCCAAAAGCTTGCGTATTCCCTCCACGAAGAAGGTTTTCGGTTGGTCGTGCAACCATTTATGCACCGCTTCCCCCACTTCTTTGTCCGTAGAAAATCAAAAACCTTGTAAAACATCTTCAAGCGGTCCAAAGAGATGATAGTCAGAAAGGGCGAGATCTGGGCTGTAGGCAGGGTGTTCCAGCACCTCGAAACACACATGGTTAATGGTTTCAATGGTCTGGCCGTCCTTGTGTGAGTGTTCATTGTCATGCAACAACAACACTTTCTTCGACAATAGGCCTCGGCGTTTGGTGCGAATTCCTGGCTTCAGCTTGTTGGCCAGCAAATCACTGTATCTTGCACTGTTGATTGTACACCCTTTTTCCAGGTAGTCTTCCAGTATAGGCCTTTTTGAGTCCCAAAAAACGGTTAGCATCACCTTTCCCACGAAAGATTGAATTTCATCTTCGTTTGCCATCCCGGGTGTTTCCACGCCATACTCTGGCTTTTGGATTCTGGCTCATAGTGATTAACTCACATATGAATTTCATACCCTGACACACCTTCCAATCAGAGAAATCGGATCACTATTCTTTGTTAATCATTGGTGCACACTGCTAGCAGAGCGGCCATGTTTACACTGTCACAGCATCAAGGAAAATGATGTGATCAAGGTAAAACTTCGATCACATGACCACAGTAGTACCATCTCTAACAATGCATGCGTAGGAGGCAGTGTGACAAACCTAAAGATGTGTTATGGAGAAAGTGCGGATAATTTCTGACTTACCCTCATAAAAATCATACTGATCTAGAAAATGTCATTTGTTTTGCACATTTGACAGTGGACACAAAACTGTAGCAGCATTAATATGATAGTATAGTAAACTGCCGTTTACCTGGCATGAATGGCGTCTATTGATTTCATGAGAACTCTTACAGAAACCCAATACAAAAGTCAAAAATGACAGAGATCAGATATACATAATGTAACATGACCATGAATTCACCTGGTCCCAACTGTAATGACACTTGCATGAGGGAGGCTAATGGGCAGCAGAGCAATACAAGTGAGAAACTGATAAAACAGTTTATCATGGTGACTTATGCTAGTGTGCATTTCTCTATGGGTTTTTTCTTTCCTAACCCACACACACACATTCCAAATTCTTGGCACACTCTAGGCTGGTAACTATCACATAATTTTTTAAAAATCTATTTGAAAAATTATGTCCGTGCACCCATTTTGCTCTTTGAAACAAAAAACTGTTGATTAATTTCTAATATCAAATCAAGGTTCTTTCAAAATTCTGTATTTTTGAAAATGATGGAATGAAAGGTACAAGCTGCCTAAAATGCCAAACAAATGGCCCAGTGAGATATTGGAAAACAGGCAGGACGATTTTATGCATAGTAATGATTGAACAGGAGTCTGGAATGAAAAATTATGGTAAAAATATTTTAAAAGGAAACAGGAAGGCAAAATATACAGTGGGAAGAAATGAACTATGACATGCTATAACCTGCATAGTAGATTTGAAAGAATACCACTAACAAAGTCACATTGCTAAGCACTAGTCAATTATGAAGAAAATGATAAGATCATTTAATAATATAATACTAAGGTTTATTAACATCATTTTTCTTAAGTGTTATACCATAATGTGTAAACTTTCTTACAGTGCTAAGCTACAGATGTTTCTGATAATTATAGCCAAGCATGGCAATACCATTGGCAAATCTTAATGTAATAAAATGTGATATATATAATTACAATGTGTTGTATCTTATGGTTATAATTGTGGACGAAGTATATTATTATTATTATTATTATTATTATTTTACTGCAGTTGGGTGTTGACCCGGTGACAGTAGATCTTACACTGATACAGACAAGGAAGGACTACATAAAGGGAAAAATACAAAACAAAGTACATACAGTAAACAACATACACACGGTGCAGATCCAACACACACAGTGCAAAATCCAACAAGTTTTCCATTCAACCTCCACCTAAGACTTCCTTACTTGTAAATGTTTCCCTAACCCTCTTCCTAAAAGTGTTTAATTTATGGGTGAAAGACACTAGTATGCCTACAGGTAAACTGTTCCAGTTTCTTATGGTCCTATTTACAAAGGAATATTTGCTAACATCTGTTCTTTGTTTCCTATTCCTAACTTTCCAACTATGATCATGCTACTCACGTAGCACGGTTTAAGCAGGCTATCCCCTATCGCTTTCCAAGCCGGTCTCCTGGTGTATGCCTTGTAAATGGCACACAGACGGGCTATCAGTCTACACTGTGCCAAAGTTTCCCAACCAGATTCATTTGTAGGATTTGCATATTTAGCCACTCTTCTTTGTGCCCGATTTAAAGCATTAACTTGCCATTCTCAGTATGGATCCCAAGATACTGCACCATAGTCAAGCATCAGTCTCACTAATGGCGTATAAGCCTGAAGTTTTGTGGTGTTATTTCACTGTTTGAGTATACGCATTATTAAATGAAGGGCCTTCCATGCTTTTTGTAGTGTATAGTTTACATGATCTGCCCATCTTAGTTTGCTGCATATAATTATTCCTAGGTACTTCAAATTATTTAACTTCAGAATTAATTGATCCCCAAAATAATATGTTGGTCAGTCCTTCACCCTAGCACTCGTGAAACTTACCGATTTACTCTTATCTGGATTTATCTTTATTTCATTTTCTACCGCCCATTCCCCTAATTTATTTAGATCCGTCTGCAACTTGCCAGTGTCACTACTGTCCAATATTGCCCTGTATATTATGCAGTCATCTGCAAATAACCATATATTTGAGTCAGTGTGCCTCCAAATACTGTTTACATAAACTAGGAATAGTAACGGTCCTAAAACACTCCCCTGCGGCACTCCCGACGTCACTCTGACTTCTTCAGAGAGGTGCCCATCTACTCTGACTCTCTGCGAGCATCCTGAAAGAAGTTCCTGTACCCATAAAACTACCCTGAAGGCCTTTGAAAAATCTATCGTTATCGCGTCTGTCCTGACTCCCTCGTCCAGGACATCAGCAATATCCTGACAGACTGTGACTAATTGACTTTCACACGAGTACCCTGGCCTAAAGCCATGTTGGCCCTCATATAGCCATTCACTCTTTTACCAGATTTGTCTTAGAAACCCTGCTATTACATGCTCCATTTGTTTGCAAACCACTGATGTTAAACTGATCGATCTCCCCCTTTGTAAATAGGGACCGCTATAGCCTTTCTCCAGTCCCCTGGAATAGCTCCATTGTTCATTGTTATGTCCAGCAGTCTCACAAGGTACGGAATCATGGCTTCCCCACTCAACTTTAAAATCATCCCAGGGATACGATCTGGCCCGACAGATTTCTTTCTCCTGATTGCTGATAACTGCTTCCTTATAATATTAATATTGAAGGGATTTGCTGAATCCATTGATTAGATTTGTTGATTATTTCGCTCACCACTGAATACAGATGCATAATAAGAATTTCTATTGGATCTGTGATGGGATTGTCATTATAGCCTTTGATCGCCAAGATATTTTCTCTATTTCGTCTGCGCCTTTCAACATATCTGAAAAACTCTGCCCAGCAATTACCCTCGTTTTCTGAGACCAAATATAAGAGAGTCTCCTGAGCCTTCCTCTTTGCTATCAGTAACTTGAGGTGGGCCCCTCCAGGAGCGTTATTCACTTATTTATGACTGAAGTGACTTTAGACCAGATATGGGAAACTGGTATCACTTCAGGCCCATTCATCACATTGAGAATTTACTAACAGTGAAGTAGTTAGTAAATGTAAAGGTATATTTGTCTCTGTGCTTAACCAATTAAGCATTATGCCATGAAAACTTACAGGGGACTGGATTCAGCACAAATTGCAGGTGAGTGGTCAGCTTCACACTTTGACCACGCGCTACCCTGACTCTTAAATGTATCTTATTTTGTTATTATGTTTAGTGGGTTGTGCGAACTGGTATTCTGAAGAATGCTTTTTATAGGGTAGGTCAGGAAGTGCTGAGGATAAGTTTATGGAATTAAGTGGGTGGTGGCCTGAAAAAATTTGGGAGCGTTTGGTTTAACCCACTGAATCAAGCTGTTTCAAAAGTAATGCATCTGACTCACATTTGTGATATGCAGGTTTCAAATCATCTTTGTGAACTACTTTTCCTAATCACATTGTCTTTATTATTTATTTATTGTGCAACGTGATCTATGACACTACACTTACTGATTATTGGGGTTCACGCTAGAAGTTGCCAGGCAGTTAATTTTGGTTCCTATTGGTCATATACAGAATGGCCGAATTGCCTTACTCTTACTGTTGCATATTAGCTAAAACATTAGCATTCATCTGCCAAGAGAAAGAAGTCTAGCATTGCAACTAATGTGCCACACACGATAAACACTGATGTGCATTTCTTAAAATATATTGTTGCGTGTTGGTTATGTAACGTGACAGATTCACGCAGGTCTCAGATTTGGCAAATATGTTTATTTGACACTCACTTTTACACTAGCAAGTACAATTATTATCACTTTCAGTTCACAATTACTGCTTCTGCTATAGTCAAATGCAAAGTCAACTGTTCTAAGCAGCTCCTAGAACTCAATTCAACTCAACTCTGTCTGGTCCCCTTCGAAGCTGGACTTTTGTAACCTGGTCTCAGACAGAATATAGCGCACCATGTGGAAGCCTTTGGTCTCAGCCACTGTCATGCAACGAATCCTCTGTTGTTGTTTCATCTCCAGGGAAACACGTTTGTTGCTTAAGATATTCCTGGGCAACGACCCACTTTTATTGCGTTTCCATGGAAGTCCAAGCATGCAAGATTATTCAACAGCAGATACTCACATTGTCTCCCTTCTGCTCTTAAACTCCAAGTCTCATGAAACTGTTGTTTGATGCTAGATTGAGTTTAATGCTCTTCATAGATGGAACTGTTTCATAGATGTACATAAGTTCATCCAGTATGTGGGGAGGAGTTCTGTCTTCTGGGATATAATGCCATGTAGTCTACTGAAAGTCAACTATGGAGGACTAAACAGTCTTATATCCCAGAAGACTGAACTTGTCACAAGGATTGAAGTCTGCAGACCTTTAGAGTCCACAGTCTACAACTTCAGTCTTCAGACACCACCCCTCATTTAAACACATTAACTGAATAATTCCTTTTTAGGTGGGTCCCTTGTCACCACAGCATGGTGTGTCCTCAGGTTACGGATGGAGGAAAATTGTAAATATACTGAATGAGCAGTCGCGGACAGCCGACAAGGGGTGATCCTCCAGCTTGGGGGTTGGACATGGGACTAACAATGCCTTGCCATAAAAATAACCTTGTTACAAAAATGCACACACAGCCTCAGGCCTGAATGAATCCTCTGGATGGAATGTTAGAAGTATGTATAGGACAGGTTCGCTCAGGGAAGTGGTGGAAGAATTTTTAAAATATAAGTTAGATTTTGCAGGAGTACAGGAGGTCAGATTGGGATGGAGGTGGTATTGCACCAGCAGGCGAATAAACATTTTTCAGTGGAAAGGGGAAAAATCATGAATTAGGTACAGGTTTTTTGTACATAAGAGAATCGTATAAGCAGTTGAGATGGTGGAGTTCATTAGTGATAGGATATCAAGGTCGATGGTGTGATATTATGAACATTCACGCCCCAACAGAAAATAAAATTTATGACATAAAGGACATGTTCTATGTGGTACAGTCATTAAGTTCATGGACTATAGTTTTATCACATAATACAAGGTATTCACATACACTTAGACAGATCTACATCGGTCCTCAAAATAGTTGCCGTTGGCCGCTATGCAAGTCTGCCAACATTGATATAGCTGCCGAAAACATTGCTGAAACATTGGCATGAAATTCCCATACGGCATCTCTTGTGACATAGACGACTGAAATCTACAACTGGGTACCTTTGCTTTCAAGCGGTGAAAGAGAAAGAAATCACATGATGCGAGATCAGGTGAGTACAGAGGGTCTGGCAAAACAATGACCTGTTGCCTTGCCAGTTCCTCTTAGACAAGAACAGAGCGATGTGCAGGGGCTGTCATGTAGCAACAACCAATTCTTCCTACTCCAAACGTTTCACTAGGGGATTTGTCTAGTTTTTGGCAGAACTTTATGGTTGCCTGTTGTTCAAACTACCACATTTTCGATTTCCACCTTTACATTTAACTGCAGTTCACAATAGAGGCTATAGTTCTGCTTACACTGTTTGCACACACTGCCTCCTGCTGTGAGGAGAGATGAACTGACAAGTCATCATATCGTGACTCAACTGATCTGATGTATTGCAATGCAACGACGCTTTGCGGCTAGTCCACGAACTTATTGACTAGGGTAGTATGAAGAACTAAAGTAGTGAGAGAAGACATTTTCAAATCAGTGACTGGAAATGAGAATTTGCATGAAATTAGTAATGATAATGGAGTTCAAGTAGTAAACTTTACCACGCCAAAAATCTTACTGTCAAAAGTACAATGTTCCTGCATTGTAACATCCATAAATTTACTTGGACATCTCCTGATGGGATGATATACAATCAAATCAACCATATTTTGATAGACAGGAGATGGCATTCAAGTATACTTGATGTCTGATCATTCAGGACAGTAGATTGTGATACTGACCACTACCTGGTGGTGGCAAAGGTTAGGGAAAGACTGGCAGTGAGCAAACAGACAACGCACAGAGTTCATATGGAGAGGTTCAATCTCAAGAAAGTAAATGAGGTAGAGGGTAAAGAGCAGTATCGTTTTGAAATCTCAAATAGGTTCACGGCTTTGGAAAACTTGGACACTGAGATGGATGTTAATGAAGCTTGGAAAACTATTAGGGAAAATATAAAAATTTCTGCCAAGGATAGTCTAGGTTATTATGAACTGAAGAAACATAAGCCATGGTTCAATGAAGGATATTCAAAATTATCAGACCAAAGAAAACGAGATAAATTGCAGTGTCTGCAGGATCCAAGCGAAATAAATGGGGATAATCTGAACAATATAAGACATGAAACCAGCAGGCATTTCAGGAATAAAAAGAGGGAATATCTGAAAGACAAAATTGATGAGCTTGCAATGAACAGTAAGAACAAGAACATCAGAAACCTGTATAGAGGAATAAATAACTTCTAACAAGGGTTACCAAACACAGAAATAACTTAGTGAAGGATTAGAATGGTGATCTGCTTGCAGATTCCCACAACATTTTGAATAGGTGGAGGAACTACTTCTCTCAGTTATTGAATGTACATAGGGTCAGTGCTGTTAGGCAGACAGAAATCCGTACAGCTGAGCGTTACTACCTGATCCTAGCGCTTTTGAGGTTGAAAGTGCTAATGCAAAATTGAAATGGTATAAATCGCCAGGTAGTGATCAAATTCTGGCAGAACTTATTCAAGCAGGAGGCGAAATATTACGTTCTAAGATCCACAATCTAATTACTTCTATTTGGCATGAGGAAAAATTGCCTGATCAGTGGAAGGAGTCTATTATTGTACCAATGCACAAGAAGGGTGATAAAACTGACTGTAGTAATTATCGGGGGATATCACTGCTATCAACTTCATATAAAATTTTGTCCAGTATTCTTTCAAGTTTAAGTCCATATATAGATGAAATTATTGGGGATCATCAGTGTGGGTTTCGACGTAACAGATCAACTACAGATCAGATCTTTCGCATTCGTCAGATATTGGAGAAAAAATGGTAGTATGATGAGACAGTTCATCAGCTATTCATAGACTTCATGAAAGCCTATGATTCAGTTAGGAGTGAAGTATTGAACAATATTCTGGTAAGAGTTTGTGATACCTATGAAAATAATTAGGCTGATTAAAATGTGTTTAAGAAAATGTATAGTAAAGTCCATATAGGTGAACATTTGTCTATTAAATTTCCTATCCAGAACAGTATAATACAAGGAGATGCTTTAGAATATAACATTAGGAAGGTCCAGGAAAACCAGGTGGGACTGAAATTAAATGGGACACATCAGCTGTTTGTCTATGTCGATGATGTGAATCTACTGGATGATAATATAAATGCCATAAAGAAAAACACAAACTTTAACTGGCACAAGTATATGTTATGCTATGTTATATATGCTATCTCGTTACCAAAGTGCAGGGCAAAATCATGACATAATGATAGGAAACAGATATTTTGAAAATGTGGCACAGTTATATGGATATAGGAATGGCGATAACAAATCAAAACCTGATTCAGGAGGAAATTAAGAGGAGATTAAACTCAGGTAATGCTTGCTACCATTCAGTCCAGAACCCTTTGTCTTCTTATCTACTGTCTAAAAACATAAATATTAGAATATACAGAACTATAATTTTGCCTGTGGTTCTGTATGGGTGTGAAACTTGGTGTCTGACATTAAGGGAGGAACACAGACTTAGGGTGTTGAGGACAATATTTGGACCGCAGAGAGATGAAGTGACAGAAGGTTCGAGAAAACTGCATAATGAGGAGCTTCGTACCTTGTTCTCTTCTCCATGTATAATTAGAACGATCAAATCAAGGAGGATGAGGTGAGCAGGGCATGTAGCACGAATGGGGGAGAAGAGGAATGCATATAGGATATTGGTGGGAAAGCCAGAAGGAAAGAGACCACTGGGAAGTCCAAGGCGTAGGTGGATGAAAAATATTAAAATGGATCTTAGAGAGAGAGAGAGGAGGGAATGGCATAGATTGGATTGAACTGGCTCAGGATAGGGACAAGTGGAGGGCTCTTGTGAACACGGTAATGAATCTTTGGGTTCCATAAAATGCTGGAATATTCTTGAGTACCTGCCAATTTGGCTTCTCCTCAAGAAGGGCTCAGCTCCATAAATAAGTAAACTGAATAATTAGCACTGTGTGCTGTAGCAACGTTGTGCATCAAATAACCATATGTCCTTTCTTATTCCATGATGCTGTCATTAAAAGGGTAAAAGAATGTTGACATACCACTCAGAATTAATGTTTCGAAAAATATGGGCCTACTGTTTGTTAGCATTAATGGCATACCATCTTCTGATTGTGAAAGGGTACTTCAAAGAATCTGTCTCAGATTAATACTGCTCCGGTACCTATTCGAGTGTTAATATACTCATTTTGATAGATGTGGGCATCAGTAAAAAAAGTCTAATTTTTGGGTCAGGAACATCATACACTGCCCACAAAACCAATTATAAAATGTGTCTTCCTCACAACAGCCTTCAATTATTTGAACCTGTCTAATTGTATATGGCAGTATAGTAAATTTCTGATCTTAGCACACTTGTTGAAACTTTTTTCTGTAGAACTAATCAAGTCTGAGATTTTCCAGGAACATGTTCAGATCTGGTTGCCATTTCTGTCAAGCTTCCATTAGTTAGCACAGCATTATCTAGTATATTTCTTATGGAAAAACATCCTTATGATTTATAAGATTTGAAGTTTTCACTGCAGTGACTGAAGAAAGCAGTCTTCTGGGATGTGGTGCCGTGTAGATATTGTATTAACTGACGTTTCGGAGGAACGTATCACCTCCATCTTCAGGTTAACAGAAAAGAAGAAATCCGTGAGCGAACCAGTGTGAGCAGGTGCAACAGGCTGAAGATGGAGGCGATATGTTCCTCCGAAACGTTGGTTAACACAATATCTACATGGCACCAGTCTGTTGCACCTGCTCAAACTGGTTCGCTTGCGGGTTTCTTCTTTCCTTCTCAGTCTGTTGCCCCTGCTCACACTGGTTCGCTCACGGATTTCTTCTTTTCTTCAGTCTGTTGCACCTGCTCACGCTGGTTCACTCACGGATTTCTTCCTTTCTTCTCAGTCTGTTGCCCCTGCTCACACCGGTTCACTCACTGATTTCTTCTTTTCTTCAGTCTGTTGCACCTGCTCACGCTGGTTCACTCACGGATTTCTTCCTTTCTTCTCAGTCTGTTGCCCCTGCTCACACCGGTTCACTCACTGATTTCTTCTTTTCTTCAGTCTGTTGCACCTGCTCAAACTGGTTCGCTTGCGGATTTCTTCTTTTCTTCTCAGTCTGTTGCACCTGCTCACACTGGTTCACTCACTGATTTCTTCTTTTCTTCAGTTTGTTGCCCCTGCTCACACTGGTTCACTCACTTATTTCTTCTTTTCTTCAGTCTGTTGCACATGCTCACGCTGGTTTGCTCGCGGATTTCTTCTTTTCTGTTAACCTGAAGATGGAGTAACATGCTTGAGAATACATTTAACTTAGAATTGATACTTAGAATTTGTTTACATTGAAATATCCATCTATATCGTTGTGGGAACTGCCCACATTCAAGCAAACTTTGCAGTGACAGCACAGCTATCATTGTTCAGCAACAGCGAGTTCGTCTGTATATACCGTGCAACTATAATTAATATTGTCACGTGTTTGGGTATGTCACACGACAAATAACTTCATGCCGTCTTCGATGTAGTGAATTTATTCCACATTCGCTCTTACAGTTACACAATTTCTCAATTACTGCCATCGGCAGTATCACAATTACTTCTCCTGCTGGAGTTTAATTTAATTTATTCTTATATTCAAGTAGATCCAATTACAGTGCGAGAAACAAGTTGACACACCACTGGATACAGAATGCATCAAAAATCAAAACGAATGTTCCAACCAATCACTGGAACAAGTCAAAATAACATAATATAAAACAGGATAACACAATCACTAAACATAATAAAATGTGACTACAACAAGGCTTAAATACTAGATGAAAACAAATTAAGAATTTATCTTATAAAATTCATCCACTTTATAAAAACAATGCATATGAATGGATATTATCAATAAACAATATAATATCAAATAATGTATGTTACATCACACATCAGAAGAAAAACTATAAAAACATCTAACATGCATGAACAATAAATGGAATAAATAACTTCTCTCAGACGTATACTATAAAATTATTATGGTAATAAATACATTCATAAATAAATAAATAAATTCATAAAAGAACAGGAGATTGAATTTAAAATGAAATAAAAGTCATAGTTTGTATGTATGCAGATCTGAAGTAGAGGATTATTTATATATTTTTAGTTAATAGGATTGGCTTCCCACCGTGACGGCCCACGTCTGGTCACGTGGGATTTGTGGTGGACAAAGTGGCGCTGGGGCAGGTTTTCACCGAGTACTTCGGTTTCCCCTGCCAATCTTCATTCTGCCAATTGCTCCACAATCACCCTCACCTATCATCTGGGGCTGGTACAACAGGCCAGAAGTGGCCGCAGTGCAAGGGACTTAGTCCCACCCCACTAGCAATAAAAGAAATACTTAATAGGACTTGTCAAGGTTAATTTTAGATACTACAGGGGATGGACAAAAATATGGAAACACCTTGTGAAATGCATGCCTGAATTAAAAGTGTTTATTTTAGTGACGTTTGTAGGTCACACTGTCGTATCTGCCCAACACCACTACCTGTACAACCTTTCATTGTTGTTGAGACAGTGTTCTGTGCAATGTTTTGTGCATCATGCCAGAGCTAACAGAATTCGAATGCGGGCAAATTGTTGGGGCCCATATGGTGGGTGCTTCTGTAACCAAGGTAGCCAAGGTTTTTGGTGTTTCACGAGGCAAAGTATCCAAGACTATGACCGCATACAAGAGGACTGAAAAAAAACCGCATCTGATAAACACCAGCGTGGACAGAAATGTGTGTTGAGTGATCGAGACAGACAAATATTTCGTAGGATTGTGACGAAAAATAAGAAGACTACAGTTGCAAAAGTGATTGCTGAACTGAATGTCATGCTCACAAACCCTGTGAGCACCAAAGCAGTACGAAATGGAGCTCCACAAGCAGGGTATTTCTGGATGAGCTGCAATTCCAAAGCCACTCATCAGTGATCAAAATGCCACTAAGAGGACAGTGTGGTGTCGAAGTCATAAAACCTGGACTGTGGAGCAATGGAAAACGGTCATTTGGTCAGATGAGTCCACCTTCACACTGTTTCCGACTTCTGGCCAAGTTTACATCTGGAGAACGCCACCCCAAGCTTACGGTCCAGACTGTTTGCTGCCAAGAGTGAAACATGGCGGGGGTTCAATCATGGTATGGGCAGCCATATCGTTGTATTCTGTCGGACCCATCATTACCCTGCAAGGTTACGTCACTGCCAACGACTATGTGACCATTTTGGGCGACCAGGTCCATCCCATGGTGCAAACTTTGTTCCCTAATGGTGATGCCATTTACCAAGCCAACAATGCCTGTGTCACATGGCTCACATTGTCCAGGACTGGTTTCTGAGAACGAAGATGAAGTGTCATGTCTGCCATGGCCCCCACAATTGCCAGATATCAATATTATTGAGCCTTTGTGTTCTGTTTTGGAGAGCAATCTGCATGCGCGCTATCCACCTCCATCATCGATAACAGAATTTACTATGTTTTTCATGAAGAATGGTACAAGATTCCCTTGCAAATTATACAGGACCTCTATTTATCCATTCCAAGGAGACTGCAAGCCAGAGGTTGTCCTACACCATATTAGTCAAGGTAATGTGTTTTTTGTTTGGTGTTTCCATATTTTTGTCCTTCCCCTGTATTTATAAGAACCAAGATCACCCCTTGTGTTCCATTCATAATATTCATATAAAGAATAAAATGAACCAGCAAGACGAAACTTTCAGAGTCTGTTTGAATTTAGTAATATCATATAATAGATTCCTGATGCCTTGTGGATTATTGAATATCCTAATTCCTGAATAATATACACCCTTCTGCACTTTAGCTAATCTATTACTTGGAAAATGTAGGTCAAAACCTTGTCTGGTGTTAATACTGTGTATAGCAGAATTAAATTTAAATATATCTAAATTATTAACAACAAAAATTGATGCAGAAAATATATATTAAGAATATAAGGGCAGAATTTTTAACTGCCTGAACAATGGTCAACAAGAGTCCTTATATCTTGCCTTCATAATAATTCTCACTATTCGTTTTTGGATTTTGAAAATTAAATTACTTTGAGCCAAAATGCCCCAAAATATTATTCCATATAACATAATGGAATGTACATATGAAAAATAAATCATCCTTAAACGCTCCTGAGTCATAACTGCAGATAGGGTTCTAATAGAATAACTGGCCGCATTCAGCTTAGTTGCCGACTGATTTATTTAATGTTTCTATGATAAGTCCTAGGAATTTTGTATTACAAGTATTTTAATTTCAACAACCTTATAGTTTAGATTTATGTTTGATGTAGTATTTACTTTTGATGAAAAATGCTCATAGTTAGATTTGTTAAAATTTAATGATAATGAATTATTCATAAACTATGTGTCTATTTTGTTCAGTATCGTTTTCAATACCATTATATGTTCCACAGAATCAGAATTGTAACACAGTATATTGGTATCATCAGCATACAAAATTGGTTTTGATATTTTATTTATTATGTAAGGCAAGTCGTTAATATATAAAAGAAAGAACAGGGGGCCAAGTCATTGCCATTCATGGGATACAACTCAACAATGGACTTCAAGTCATACTGGATACTAGTAACTGGCTGAATATTCACTCCTCCTGAATCAAAGTCACATTGCGACTGACGATCAGTCAGTCAGTAAGTCTTGGTGTCAAGCCCCATCTGGGGCTAATGACCAGATATTAATTATTACCGTTTGACAGTTACGGTCTTGTTTCTGTGGGGCACCTTCTCTGACGAGAGGACGGGTCTGTCTTTTGTGTAGGAGTATGCGTAATGTTGGGAGGAGTGGGGGGTATGTGACGTCACTCGTGGAAACGCAGAGTTCACGTGACCCCTACTTCCTGTTGCGCCATCCACGTCAAAATATTGTTTGAACAGTTCAACAAGTAGCTGTCTCTTCACATATCGACATCCCGCATTGGTGATCCCGACAATACAATACGAATAATGGACAGCGGTAAAATAGAATACTTCCTACAGCAGTATGTAACACAGATGCAGAATTTACATGGCTAACAACGTACCAGGGCCGGTCACGGTAGCCGAGCGGTCTAAGGCATGCACTGTCTTCGCTTGCTCGGAAGCCGGGATCGTGGGTTCGAATCCCACTCAGGGCATGGATGTTTTTGTGCGTTTTTCTGTGTTTGTCTATAGGTAGAGGCCTTGCGACGAGCTGATCACTCGCCCAAGGAGTCCTACCGTATGTGTAAGATCGAGAAAAACCGAAGTGAACGGAGTTCATGGAGGTAGGCCTAGGCCCACTGGGGCTGTAGTGCCGAGGAAAAAAAAACACGTAACAGACACGAACAGCAAGACCAAAAGGAGACAAACCAATATGACGCCAGTATTACAAAGGGCCCAGTGCCAACATAGATACCAAGAATTGCCATGCAACATCCGCCGTTCTGAGTCGAGAGACGAGCAGTATGGTACAAACAAGCCGAAGCACAGTTCACTTTAGCCAGCAGTTGGACCAACGTTACGCAGCGGAAGTAGAGGATGTCATCACCGCTCCACCTGAACGAGACCCCTACACAATATTGAAGACCGAAATGGTGACTCGTCTGTACCCCTCAAGAGAGCAACGCTTCTGTCAGTTCCTTACACTCGAGATGTGAGACCGCAAACCGTCCCAGACGACTTCCTCCGCAGCATCTGGCCCAGCCTGCTACCCCGTAACGTAAGCACCATTCTCTGCGGCCAGCCCGAGGGCGACTTGGACGCCGCTGGCCGCTGTGCAGACAGCATAATCGAGGCCGCACCCCAGCCGGCCTGCGCTCATGAGAGTCGTGACCGTCGTGACACTCCACAACAGCAACGAACTTATGAAGCGGATCGAGGACCTCTCTCGCTAGGTGGCAGCACTCAGCACCGAGCTGACCCAACTCTCCAAAAAAATGGATCCCCGCCCCAGCTTCAGGAATCGCCGTTCGGCAGCAGCTCCCCTTCCCGCGATGTTACACCCAACCTCTGCTGGTACAATCACCGCTACGGAGCCCAGGCACAAAAGTGTACACAGCCCTGCTCCTGCCGCCAACAAGAAAAACCACCACACCGGATATCAACGGCGGCACATATCCCGATCTCTTGAGGAACACGAACGGTATCTATGGTCTCTTTTCGACCGACTTCGGAGATACGGAATCCTCATCAACCCGGCGATAGGAATCATCTGAGCGCCTAAGTTTCCCAAGATTACTTTCTTCGGCTACAAAGCCGCCGCCTACGGTTCCCAACAGCTGGGAGAACGAATAAGCTGCCAACCTCCGAAAATCGCCAGTCAGCTCCGCCGTTTCCTGATCATTCTGAACTACTACAGGCAAATTCTGCCCCACGTGGCAACACACGAGGCACCATTTCACGACGTCATCTCCGGACCCAAAGTCAAGAGCTCCCACTCCACCACTTCGATACCGGAGCTACACAAGACCTTCAAAAATTTCAGGGCGAGTTTGTCACGCGCCATTCTACTGGCATACCTCGACACATTTACGCCACTTGCACTCGTCACAGACGCCTCCACATCCGCCATGGGTGCCGTGCTGCAGCAACGCGTCAAGAACACCTTCAGCCCCTCACCTACCACTAGAAAATCATCCCCGAGGTGAAACCAACAGCTGCATCACCTCCACCTTCAACGGCGCAGCCGACGTAGCACCGGCCGCGGCACCAACTACACATTCCGGACGCAACGTACGTTTCCCAGCTCAACAGCTGAGCAACCATCTCCGCGGGGGTGGAGGTGATATGGGAACTGAAAACTTTACAGTGACAATTCAAATATCATTGCTTAGAAACGGCGAGTAAACAGCCGTTGCTAGGCAAAGCCTACAACAATACGGACAGCGACGTGTTTTCTATGCGGTTTGACGCAATGTTATATATGAGGAAGATATAGCGGTATAAGTATTTGAGTGACATCCTTGCGCAGGGACAAGTTCAATGCGACTTTGACATTAGAATTGCTGGTACTATATTATTAGTCTTTAATTCTTCAAATCCAAGTTCGTCTGTATATATTGTGCAACTATAATCAATATTTATACGACAGTTCAACAAACTGTTGTCTCTTCATACATCGATATCCCACAGATTATGAGTGAGCATGTAAGTAACATTTCAGTTCTGTTTAAAATTGCTTAATATTATCAGTTGTTCTTTTGAGACTTTTAGGGAGACTACTGAACACTTTGATTCCAAAGGAGCCAGCTCCTTTTTGACGTAGAGATAGATTTGCTGAATTTTGGTGGAAGTTGAGTCTTTGCCTCGTATTTATGTTATGGATGTCAGATTTTTTTGTACATACTTTGTTGTCTACCACAAATAACAAGAATGAGAATATGTGTTGTGAGTGAAACGCTAAGATTATAAATAGATCTCTGCAAGAATCCGTATTCTTGCTTCCTGTGATAAATCTAATTGGCCTGTTTTACATTCTGATGATTTTAGTGCTATCTGTAGAGTTTCGCCAGAATATTATTCCATGTAATATAGTGGAATGGAAGTAGGCATAGTAAACCATTTTCATTGCTTCCTGAAACATCTAAGGTTAAATAGATCTGAGTGCATAACAAGCTGCACTTAGCATGTGTAGTACTTGCTCAATATGTCATTTCCATGACTGTGTACTGTATACGAGTAAACCAAGGAATTTTATGTCGTGCTTCAAAAATTATTTTGTTAGCGTTACTTACATCCAGGTTAATTTGGGGTCCATTTTTAGTTGTAATTTTTATGAGATGAAAATTTGATTGGCTGTGAACAATTTATATATTTAAGTATTAGAATACGGTTGTTAGGTCACTTATAAATCCAATGGAGTTAGAGTTCGTAACTATTACTGTGACCAGCGTCCGGTGGCCTTAAGTGGCTTAGGCGGGACAAAGTTGTCAAAAAATTCACCCAGGCTGATTCAGGCTGTGTCCCCATGATGTGGCGTCACAGCAAATCGCAGACAACTCAGTTATTACTAAATTTCCATCGGTACCTGCTGAACATTTCACGAACAGTACCAACTTTCGACAGTGTTGTGTAGGTTCCTCTAGTCTTCAATGAGTAGGGTGTGCTAGGAGGTCCTCCGCCGAAAAGAATTCGGAAAAATAGAGATGCCAGTGGTCAGTGGGTAAGGTCTTACTTTTTTTTTTAACATTTCCAAGGTTCAGGATAGGAACCAGTGGAGGGTTCTTGTGAACACGGTAATGAAACTTCGGGTTAAATAAAATTCTGGAAAATTCTTGAGTAGCTGCACAATTGGGTCCTTTGTCACCACGGCATGGCGCGTCCTCACGTTGCGGATAGAGGAGACTCCGTTAAGTTTTGGAGGGAAGCTGTGAATATATTGAATAAGTAGTTGCTGACAGCCGAAAAGAGGTGGCTATTCAGCTGGGGGGTTAGGCGTGGGTCTAAAGAACTCCTCACTGTAAAAAAACCCATTATGTTACGGAAATGAACACAAAGCCTCGAACCTGGACTGATCCTTGGATAAACGACCTAAGCTAAAGAAAATGGATATGAGATTTGGCGCTTGGAATGTACGAAGCTTGTATAGGGCAGGTTCGCTCAGTGCAGTGGCAGAAGAAATCTTAAAATATAAGATAGATTTAGCGGGAGTACAGGAGGTCAGATGGGGTGGAGGTGGCATCGCACCAGCAGGAGACTACATATATATAAAATTGCCAAACACTTACTTGCACATGTCAGTCTTCAGCGTACTCCCCTCTGGAGTCAACACATTTTATCCAACTTTCTGGAAGCATCCTGATACCCCCCCGCCCCCAAAAAAGACTTGTGGTTGGCGGCGTATCCACTCCAGAACATTCTGGATAATGGCGTCGTTGTCCACAAACCGAATGCCTTGCAAGTCTCATTTGAGCCTTCCGAAGAGGTAGAAATCACTTGGTGCCAAATCGGGACTGTACGGCGGATGTGTCAGAAGGTTCCATTTCAATTTCCGGAGGGTTTCCATTGTTGTTTTGGCCGTATGGGGGCGCGCATTGTCTTGAAGGAAGGCTAACCGCTTTCCACTTCTCTTCTGCTTGGATCGGATCTTTTCCTTCACGTCTGTTGCCAGGAGGTCTGAGTAATAAGCTGCATTGACTGTTCTGGCATCTGTCAGAAAGTCTACATGGATAACCCCCTGCCAGTCCCAGAAGAACGTTGCCATCACTTTTCCTGCCGAACGGCTCCTCCGCGCTCACTTGGGTTTGGGACAACTGGTATGCTGCCACTCGCGTGATGATTGCTAGGACTCGGGAATGTAGTGCACCCACGTTTCATCGGTGGTCACTATAGACTTCAAAAATGCATCATCTTCGTCTTCAAACTGCTGTAGGAGATGACTGGCAACTTGCATGCACACCATTTTGTTCACGTCCGTCAAAGTGCGTGTACCCACCGTGCATTCACCTTGCGATAGTGCAGGTGGTATTTCATGATGTCTTCTACACTACCAACACTGATGGACAGCATTGCTCCAAGTTCCTTGATAGTAATGCGCCTATTCTCACGAATAAGTGCGTCTGCACAATCAATGTTTGGCTTGGTGACAGATGTTCGCGGCCGACGATCGTGCGGTTCATTCTCCACGCGCTCTCTGTCCTCTCTGAAGTACTTACACCACTCAAACACACGGGTCCGTGAGAGACACTCTTCCCCATACTGTGGTTGGGGTCTGTGGTGAATTTCAGCGGACGGGACTTTTCTCCAACGAGGAATTTGTTCACAATGCGTTGTTCCAAGCTCCGCAGTACCTTCTGTACGCTCATTCCTCTAGCAACTCCCAGACAGCACTGAACAGGTGCTAACCCTAAGAGGAGGGAGAGTGGAGGTTGTGGCTACAATCTCTCAAGGTCGCACAGCTGCTGCGCAGTGCGGTTTGTTTACAAAAATTCATTCTCGGTCATATTTGAACCACCTAGTACTTTTCTATGGAAATGGGAATGAAAATCATGAATTAGATACAGGTGTTTTTCGCACATAAGAGAATCGTATCAACAGTTAAGAGGGTAGAGTTCGTTAGTGATTTGACGGAGTTCAGCTAGATCATTAGAAGGTTGTACCATGACACTGGAAATGGTTCGACTTTCTTGAGTTGCGGTAGTGTTTGGGAATATGTCATTCCTCTCTGAAGTGGTCTGATTTGTATTTTTCGTTCTCGTAACGTTGGGTCGAATTTTTGTTGCAATCGTTTGTGTACTAAGCAGCCTCTGTAGTTGGCTGGATGGTGATCACTGCAGTTTACGCATTTGACATTGGAATCTTTTGTTTTTTCTTGGGCGTTCTTCTGTTAGATGTTCTGCTGCACATTTGGGGTTGTCGGCAAAGGTTTTTCGTATGTCCAAATCTTTGACAACGTTTGCACTGAGGAATTTCTCGTTTGACGTGGGGGGCTTCAACTTTTACTTTTGTGTTTAAGAGTAAATCTATCTTGTATATTTGTTTGTTGTTTTCGTTTGGTTTTAAGTCTATGAAATACAACGGTAGTGGTATTTTTGTGTCGTGTTGTTCAATGTTCCAGATGTTTGTTACTTCATGCCCATTTTCTTGAAGACTTTGCTTTATTTCATTTAACTCAGTTGTTGGGTGGATATTTTTAAGGACTACGCGGAATCCTCTTTTCATTTTTGGGTTTATAGGTATGAAATTCTGCTTGCTTTTCTGTTAATGCTTTTATTATTGTTGTGTACGTGGAACTTTCCACTTTCACTTGACTGTTGTATAATGTTTTCAGTATGTGCTTGTGCTGGGCAATAGCATTTAGCAATTAAACCTGTGGTTTTATATTTTTAACGCAGGATACAAATATGGGTGGGGGTCTTTGGTTCGGTGTTTGAAGATTCTCCTTTCATGGTCTCTTCGTCTGTGAGAGCACTGAATCTGTTGTTTACTGTTACTGTATCTCCTATCCAATATTCTTGCTTCTTTGATGAATCAGGTTCTCCGGTGGTTCCTACTCCTTTTTGTACTGTGAGAAATCTTGAGTTTGGTATGTATGTTGGGGTTTGCGGAGTTAATGGATTTATTACAGGAATTTGGGTATTATTTTGTGGCTGGCTGCTGTATACTATCGAGTTTTGTGGGTGTACTTGTAAAGGAACTGGTTGTGAAAATGCCGAGTACATCGGTATTTGACTATGAGGCAGCGGTGGGAAATTCGTATCTGGCTGGGCTGCTATATACGACCCATAGTTGGGCGTAAAGTTAATGTAAATGTACTTACAGTTTGTTCACTATTTCAGTTGAAAGATAATGTTGAATTATTAATCTTGACCTTAGAGGTCGGGTGTATATCACTGACAACTCGAGCGCACAGTTGTTACCTGGTAACGAATCTTAATAATGAAAGTTCACCAGCTTCCGTGTTCATGTGCGTACTCTTCGAGCGTCAGGCGTATACTTCTAAAATTCCTGGGTAAGTTCTTTCAGTCATGGGGTGCTTTCGGATATCTGATATATGATCAGGAATTAACTATAGATAAAGGCAGAGAAGCCTGTTTCATTATATGTAAATGTGGGGACAAACAGTTAATTGCGAAACTTGTTCCTCAATGACCTCTTTCTGTTTTCCATATTTGTCTGATACTCTCGTTGTTCTAAAGACTACCTAATCTTATTTCTGAATACGTTCAGCTGTTGTGGTGTACTCTGCTGGCGACTGCTTTTACAATTCCAGATTCATCCATTACAATTAAGAAGTAAATTTCGCGCTATAATGTTGGTGTTTTGATGCTGAGGAGTGTTTTTCTTTTTGGAAGGATTGATAGGTTGGGATTGCAGAACCGGCAGGAGCAGTTACCTATGGTATCGATGCCGAAGAATGTCGATTGAGTTGTGTGTTTTGGTATGGTGAGGAATGTTATGTAGGACCATGTGGGCAAAATATTGTTTTGTGTGTGTAGGTGAGAACGTTGACAACAAGGTAGTGTGTTTGATACATTTAGTAATAAAGTGCTATGTGATTTAGGAAGAAATAATAAGGTCTTTCATTGGAAATGGTGTTATATATAGTAACCGGTAATTTGTATGTGCAGTGAAATACGCAGCAGTTTCACTCGCCGGCGAGATCGTAAAATAAGAATGGCATTATCTATGCGGAATTGTCTTAGGTGAACGTCTGTGGTTGTGACACGACAGTGTTAAGGCCCCTAGATAAAATATAAGGTTTTCGTTTATCGATGCATTGTCTTTGAAGGCTTTAGGGAAGGTAAGCAGGTTAATATTGCAACAATGCAGTCACTGATTTGAAAGAAATTAATGTAAGAATTCGTACACTGGAATATCATTCACTGCTTGCATTCACATCATCAACTTAACAGCGTCCTGAGAAGGACTGTAAGTTACATTACCCATGCTTAAACTTAGCTTCTAATTACCCTTGTATTTGAAGTCGCAGTAATAGGACCAGTTTCATAGTTTGTCTTATATAGCGTCACAAAGACACCAGCACCAATAATACCACATAGTACCTTCTATCGCTCACTTGTGGAGCTTGAGCCCTTCTTGAGAAGCTGCCAATTGTGCAGCTGCTCAAGAACTTCCCAGCATTTTATGGAACCCACAGGTTCATTACCGCATTGACAAGAGCCCTCCACTGGCCCCTATCCTGAGCCAGATCGATCCAGTCCATACCATCGTGTCTCTAAGATCCATTTTAAGATAGTCCACCTATGTCTCAGTCTTCCTAGTGGTCTCTTTCTTTTTGGCTTTACCACCAGTGTTTTATATTCATCTTCGTCCCCTTTCATGCTACATGCCCTGCCCATCTTATCCTCCTTGACTTGATTATTCTGATTATGTTTGGAGAAGGGTATGAGTTAAGAAGCTCCTCATTATGCAGATTTCTCCAACCTCTCATCACTTCATCTCTCTTCAGTTCAAATATTCCCTTTAACACACTGTTCTCAAACACCCTCAGTCAGTGTTTCTCCGTTAAGGTTAGGTGACGAAGTTTCAGACCCATACAAAACCACAGGAAAAATTATAGTATTGTATATTCTAATATTTATGTTTCTAGACAGCAAACCAGAAGACAGAAGTTTCCGTACTGAATTGTAGAAAGCATTACCCAAATTCAGTCTTTTCATAACTTCCCCATGAACCAAATTTTGATTTGTTACTGTCATTCTGAAATATTTGAACTGTGCCACAAAATGTGAAAGCATCTGTTAGCTATCTTTATGTCATGATTTTGCCCTGCATTTTGGTGACAGTACAGCAACATATACTTAGTTTTCTCTGTGTTTACTTCTAGACCAACCTCCTTACTAGCATCATTAAAGTGTGTGGTTTTCTTTTTGGTATTTATATTATCACCCAGTAGATTCACATCCTCGGCATAGGCCAACAGCTGATGTGTCCCATTTAATTTCAGTCCCACCTGATTTTCTTGGACCTTCCTAATAGCATATTCTAAAGCAAAGTTGAAAAGGAGTGGCGATAAAGCATCTCCTTGTTTTAGATCATTCTGAATAGGAAAGTTATCAGACAAATGTTTACCTAGATGGACTTTACATTTCGTTTAAACACACTTTAATCAGCCTAACCAGTTTCATGGATACCCCAAACTATATCAGATTATTGTGCAGTACTTCCTTTCTAACTGAATTATAGGCTTTCTTGAAGTCTACAAGTAGATGATGTGCTGTCTCACTGTAATCCAATTTTTTCTCCAGTACCTGACAAATGCGAAAGATCTCATCCGTAGTTGATCTGTTATGTCGAAACCCACACTGATGATCCCCAATAACCTCATCTATATGTGGACTTAACCTTGAAAGAAGAATATTGAATAAAATTTTTGTATGAAGTTGATAGCAGTGATATCCCCCGATAATTGCTACAGTCACTTTTATCACCCTTCTTGTGAACTGGTACAATAATAGACTCCTTCCACTGCTCAGGTAATTTTCCTTATGCCAAATAGAATTACTTACCATATGGATTTTAGAACATAATATTTTGCCCCCTGCATTAATAAGTTCTGCTGGAATATGATCACTACCTGGTGATTTATACCTTTTCAATTTTGCAATATCACTTTCAAACTCAGAAAGGCAAGGTTCAGGAATTAACGGCTCAGCTGTATGCATTTCTATCTGCCTAACATCACTGATCCTATGTGGATTCAATAACTGGGAGAAGTAGTCTTTCCACCTATTCAAAATGTTGTGGAAATCTGCAAGCAGATCACCATTCTCATCCTTCACTAAGTTACTTCTGTGTTTGGTAACCGTTGTTAGAAGTTATTTATTCCTCTATACAGGTTTCTAATGTTCTTGTTCTTACTGTTCATTGCAAGCTCATCAATTTTGTCTTTCAGATATTGCCTCTTTTTGTTCCTGAAATTCCTGCTGGTTTCATGTCTTATATTGTTCAGATTATCCCCATTTATTTTGCTTTTATCCTATAATCACTGCAATTTTTCTTGTTTTCTTTGGTCTAATAGTTTTGAATATCCTTCATTGAACAATGGCTTATGCTTCTTCAATTCATACTAACCTAGACTCTCTTTGGCAGAAATTTTGTTATTCTCTAATAGTTTCCCAAGCTCTGTTAACACTCTGCGGACTGGCAATTTAAATATTTAAATCACCCTGGGTACCGGCATTTTTAAACCTACTACCCTAACTTGTGCACTGTTCACTTTAAAAATTAATATAAAATCTCCTAATTAATTTTATGAACTAAAATTTTTGGAGAACACATACCAGTGCTCCTAGAAGTGCTTGAGAGTGTGATATTTCTGGAAACATTCCCCTTTATGAAGTGGCATTACACAGAACTTGCACATGTAGACAGTCATACTCCTTTTGTTGTGTACTGTGCAAACACGGCATCACCTAGAAGGCTGCTTCCTCTTGGCATGTTCACTCTTCACAATTTTCACAAGGGTATGTTTCCGCATATCACCTGAGAGTTGCCCAGGGAGGTCAAAATGAGGCCTGCATGGGGTGGGAGTATACAGCCCCGGTCATACTAAGACTGTGTCTGCCGCTGGTTCTGCCGCCACCGTGTGGTCTGTAGCCCAGGCTTTTGCCACATTCAGCAGAAATGCCTTGTATTTCAATTTTGAATGAGGGTTTAGATTTTTGAAAACCAAAAATGAATTGAAAATGGCACAGTTTAAAAAGCCACAAGGCAACTTTCTTTGTCCACTTTATTGTTTTCCGAGGAAGAGAATAATAGGCCAAGTACTGATCGCCTCTGTCAACTCCCTTCATGAACATATTATACTCGGAAATACAAACAGGCTTGTTTACCTGTCCATGTCTCCTTTGAACATCAACTATGCTCGAATTGTGAATTGTGGAAAAACAGTTCCGCTACTTCAGACACTTGCGTTGGGTCCGATGGAATTTGCTTCACCCCTGGATTTCCAGTAAACTGTCCCAAAGCAGGCATTTTGTCTACTTTTCCCCATGTGGCTGTCCCCGCAATGTTTCTACCCGCACTTTGGTCAGAGCTACTGTTACTTTCACTTTCACTTTCACTGTCTGTGGTCACAATTTTTTGTTTGCCCCTGCCACACTCACTATCAGATTGTGAGTCGCTATCACTAGCAGACTCACAAGGGACGTCAGATAGCTCATCAGAGAACAAGTCAGATATTTCTTGTTCTCCGGGAAAACGCTTGGAGCTCAACGTCTTCCAACCTTGATCCATTTTGCACTGGTAACTTCCTGCCTGGTGCATGCAACTGGAAGATGAAAAAAGGCATTTTCGTTTGGAGTGAGAAAGGAAAACAGTTAGGTCATAAACAGCGGGGTCATGTTACTGACTAAGATTCAAGAGGTCTGTCACGCACCAGTCATGCGTCTGCCTGGCGCCAGTGCAAGGTATAGTGTGTTTCAACATAACGTGTCCTAAAGTCATAATAATATGCCACTATGCCACATTTAAAAGCGCTGGGCATAAAAATATGCCACCGGTCCACAAAGTGTTAATATCCACCTTCCTGTCTAAGATTTCCAAAGCTGCAAACCTATTTGAGATTTCAGCACGATACTGCACTTTACCCTCTACCTTGTTTAATTTTTTGAGATCGAACCTTTCCATGTGAACTCTGTGACTTGTTTACTCACTGCCAGTGTCTCCCTAACTTCTGCCACCACCAGATACTTGTCACTATCATAATCTGCTTCCCTGAATGATCAGATATCAATTATTCTTGAATGCTGTCTCCTATCTATCAAAATATGGTCAATTTGGTTGTGTCTTCCCACTAGGAGTTGTCCAAGTAAATTTATTAATGTTACGATGTGGGAACATTTTACTTTTGACAGTAAGATTTTTGGATGTGAAAAAGTTTACTGCTCTTAATTCCATTATCATTACCAGGGCCCGGATTTTGATGACATGTCATCTTTTTTTCTTTATGTAGTAAACGTTGCTTTTAAGTACTAAAGAAGCAGCCTCCATAGTCTAGGGGTAACGTTCCCACCTCATGACTCAAGGTACGCGGGTTCAAACCCGGCGAAGGTCGTGGAATTTTTAAGGGCGGAAAAATTCAGGGAACAAGTCCTCCGGGAGGGACTTTAAGCTGTGGGTCCCTGTGTCGTAGCATTACGGCATGTAAAAGAACCTCATGCCTCAAGGAGGCCTCTGAGCCAAATTATAATGGACATTTTTTTTGTCATATTTTGTATGTTTTAAGTTTTAGGTCATTTTTACAAGTTTTTACATCATTTTTTTCACATTTCACATCAGTTTGGTTATCTTTCACGTTTTTTAATAATTGACATTCATTGATCAAACTGCAGATATTTGATTCGTGAGGTAGAAATCTTATGTTCTTCAAGTAAATTTTGTTTTGTATCTCTAGCCTCTGTCGCTAAATATAATAGATTTGTTTGTGAGAGGACACGTTTTTCTTTCTAAGCCGCCAGAGATGCCATTACTGTCCCGCGCTGCTTTCTAAGCCACCGCTATGTCATAAACTCATAAAATTGATGCCTGAGAAATGCAGAGGGATAGGTTTAAAGAGATGTCCGGGTGTCATAAAATCAAGAAATTGGAAACTAATTTACACAGTCCGCATCTGCCCGATTTTAAGAAAATTTGGAAATTAGTTTTTAGGTCATTTTTTAAATATCTTTTGGTCATTTTATAAATCATTTTTCAGATTTTTTTAGGTCATCAAAATCCGGGCCATGATCATTACTAATTTTGTGCAGACTCTCATTCCCAATTATTGGTTTGAAAATGTCTACTTTGGCATGAATGAATGAATGAATGAATGTATAAGGGGTTGGCCTTCTTGGCCCTTGTGCCGCAAACACAGTGATCTATTGTGCCATGAAATCTCCTAACAAAATTTTCACATGTTTAAGGAATTTATAGAATACATGTTCTAGTTCTTCATGGAACCTGTCCTTCATGTCATCAATTTCTGCTGTTGGGGCATGGACGTTCAGAATGATATCACACTAGCAGCCTTTTAGTATTATACGTAAGGAAGCAAAAAATTACCTGCACTCTTGTTTTTCCAATTTCTATAAACAAAAGTATGGGTTGAACAAGTACGTCATTTTTCTACATAGTCTCCTCCCTTTTTGATGCATTTTTTTTTATTGCTAGTGGGGTGGGACTAAGTCCCTTGTACTGCGGCCACTTCTGGCCTATTGTACCAGCCCCAGATGATAGGTGAGGCTGAGTGTGGAGCAGTTGGTAGAATGAAGATTGGCAGGGGAACTGAAGTACTCAGAGAAAACCTGCCCCAGCGCCACTTTGTCCACCACAAATCCCACTTGACCAGACCCGGGATCGAACCCAGGCCGCCGCGGTGGGAAGCCAGCGACTAACCGCTTGAGCAATGGCATGGCCCTTTCGATGCACTTGGTCTAGCAGTCCACAAGCTTTCGTATTCCCTCCACGAAGAAGGTTTTCGGTTGGTCATGCAACCATTTATGCACTGCTTCACGCACTACTTTGTTCATAGGAAATCGACAACCTCGTAAAACATCTTTGAGTGGTCCAAAGTGATGATAGTTGGAAGGGGTGAGATCTGGACTGTACGCAGGGTGTTCCAGCACCTCAAAACCCAAATGGTTCATGTTTTCAACGGTCTCACCAGCCGTGTGTGGGCATGCATTGTCATGCAACAACAACATTTACTTCGACAATAGGCCTTGGCATTTGGTGTGAATTGCTGGCTTCAGATTGTTGGCCAGCAAATCACTGTATCTTGCACCGTTGATCGTACACCCTTTTTCCAGGTAGTCTTCCAGTATAGGCCCTTTTGAGTTCCAAAAAACGGTTAGCATCACCTTTCCCACAGAAGATTGAGTCTTAAATTTCTTTGTTGGCAATCCAGGGTGTTTCCATGTCATAATCTGGCTTTTGGATTCTGGCTCATGGTGATTGACCCACGTTTCATCTTCTGTGACTATTCTGCTCAAAAGTTCTTTGCCTTCATTGTTGTAGCAGTCGAGTAAGTGTTGGCAGATCTCAATACGTTTGTGCTTGTGCTTTGTGGTAAGTTCTCTTGGCACCCATCTTGCACAGACTTAATGGAAGCAGAGCCCGTCATGGATGATTTGATCGGCAGAACCATGACTAACCTGCAGAGAACATGCTACCTCATCAATGATAACTCGCTGGTTCACCAGTACCATCTCTCAAGCTTGCTGAACATTCTCATCAATGGTGGAGGTTGACGGGCGTCCTGCTCCCTCTTCGTGCATCACGCTTGTCCAGCCACTTTTAAACTTCTCAATCCACTCACACACACTTCTATGCAGTAGAGCACTGTCCCTGTATTATGTTGAAAGCCTCCGATGAATTTCAGCCCCTGACACTCCTTCCAACCAAAGAAATCAGTTCACTGTTCTTTGTCGCTGGCTTCCCACCGCGGCGGCCTGGGTTCCATCCCGGGTCTGGTCAAGTGGGATTTGTGGTAGACAAAGTGGTGCTGGGGCAGGTTTTCTCCGAATACTTCGGTTTCCCTTGCCATTCTTCATTCCACCAATTGCTCCACAATCACCCTCACCTATATCATCTGGGACTGGTACAATAGGCCAGAAGTGGCTGCAGTACAAGGGACTTAGTCCCACCCCACTAGCAAAAATAAGAAACCTTCGGCAAGGGACCACTCCTTGTCGACTGTCTGCAACTGCTTATATATATTCACAGCTACCCTCCGTATTTGGAGGCCGTCTCCTCCATCCATACCTCGAGGATGTGCTGTGCCATGCTGACAAGCAACACATCTAACATGGAACTTCTGTCACTAGAGTTTTGAGATGTTACTATATGATTTCATTAATTATGCAGTTTGCAGCTGTGGCAATTTTTTATATATTTTTGGGGGGGGGGTTGTGTTTTAAGCCAGAATCTGTATGATAGGATTGATTATAGTCAGTTCTAGATTTAGAAACTTAATTCCTGCAGTAGTTAATATTCTCAGTATACCTGATACCTTCATTTACATTACATCTTATGCAATATAGCACTATGTGGTTTGTTTAAAGTAACATACATTACACAGGAATATGTTACAGCATTTGTTACTGTTGAATAATATTTGATTTCAAACGTATTTCAATTTGTCAGACATGCAGAAATATACTTGCATGTGAAGTAGCTTGCAACCAAACTGTATGAGAGATTATGAAGAAATGTCGGGTATTCAAGTGTGTGGGGCCAGAAACTCATTTTTAACAGATGTGAACTTGTAGAATGCACAAGAAAGACTTCAAGTTCACACACAGATTACAAGAGAGGGATGCTAGCATGGAGATTTGTAGCTATGAGACTCAAGGATGCAGAGGAAACAATGAGACAGATCAACCAGTTTTATTCAGAAGGCTCTAAATGCAGTTGCCATCAGTGGATGGTTTGGCTGATAAGGAAACTGAGACTGTCTCTGCTGATCAGTTTTGTTTAGAATGTATAGGTTAATTGACAAAATGGATGGGAAACAATTCCTTCTACAAACTGTTCCTAACATTGAAGTTCCAATATTGTTGAACACCTTCGAAGTGGAGTATGAAAGGAACATTGCACAGCCCAAATCCAACATGATGCTTTCTTTGCCAACAATATGGCCATACTGAACCACGTGTGTTGAACCTGATAAGAATGGCTGCAGTGAGGCATCATGCCCAACCAACCACAGTGCATGAACTGCAACAGAGGTCACCCCTCCAGTGACAAGCGTTGCCAAGTGTAAATGAATAAGAGGCCTGTCCAGGAACTCTGAGTCAAGAAGGGCCCTTCCTTTTTTCTTTCTGGATGAACAAATACAATTCCAAGGGAGCAAACCAAGGACAGAAAACGAGTTTTATTCATCAGTTCTCCACCATCTTCAGAGGGTCAGTACTAGTACTAAAACCTTAGCTATCCCATCTTGCAGCAGCTCTAGTTTACAGAGCACCCCACCTAAGTATGGCGGCCTCAGGATTTTTGTCTCTCAACTGCACTTGTTTCTAAGACCCATCTATGTCGGTCACCAGGGCATTGAGCCTGTATGATTGCTATAGACTGCAGACCTTTCTGGGTTACTCACCACAAGGAGTTGCTTAAAAATACAGCCTGATCTCAGTCTCATTCTGGTGCCAGGACAGAATTATCAGAAGATGCAGCCATGCTCTAATTCAGTGAGTCACCAACTGATATGTCTGACTCACTGGTGAATCTTTCCAGCAGTCATAAATTAATAGACAAGTGAAGCTTTCCAATTAAAGCTCTGTAGTCCTTAAACGCTTTCTGTTCTTCTGGACATTCACCGTGAACATGTTACAATGGAACCTTAACAGTTTCCACATTTGATTGCCTAACCCAACCATCATGTGTCTCCAGGAAAGTCGCCTCCTTCCCATGCATTAAACCTCTATGGCTATATGGCCCACTGTTATTCCTGCTGTGATGGTGCTAGGGCCAATAGAAGGATGGCTCTCCTAGTTATGGACTCCACCTTCACCACTATAGTCAACATTGAAATTTCTGTGCAAGCCACCAGTCCATTTAAATCTGCCCTATCTCTCACTTACTATGTGCAACATCTACTTTCCCACCACAGTACCAGTACCTCCTGCTGAATTGACTAATCTCGTATTACACACCCAGTTTATTCTTCTTGGTGACTTATTTTCTGGGATTCACTCCTTGCTGATGTTATTTCTGATATATCTGCTGGGTTTGACCTGAATCTTTCAAATACACGTGGACCTTGCTTCTGTCTCTCCAGGCTTAGCAGTCCAACTTGAATGATCTGTCCTTGATTTACACAGTAAATTTACACAGCTGTCCTGTAAGTCTACACCATACCCAGTGGTATTCATATGTCCAAACTGGATCATCAGATTTGCTGACCCATAGGCTCTGTCTTGGTCACTGATATTCAGAAACCAAGAATTACCAACTGGAAACTCCGTGGCCAAGTATTTTATGAGTACAGTGGTTTGGGCTGTTTTGCAATTCATCCCAGGTCATCCACCAGACCCCAGTGCTCATCTGTACCTGTACCTCGTTTTTTAGGATTTTCCAGGATTGTTACGTTCTTGTTCATCTAGGCAATGATTTGTTTTCATGTTTTACCAAGAGGATTGGTTTTTAGTGTTGCTCTGTATGCAGGCATCATCAGCGGGATGTTTAACATGGTATGTCCATCAGTCTCATCGTTACTGTATGTTGTTGATGTTGCCATTTGCAGTTGAGTACTGATTATAGCTCACCATGAATTCTCTCCCACGCTGGGTTCTGCAGAACGAATCTTCCTTCTTCACAGAAAAAACCCAATGCATGTGCTTCACATGATTGCAGGATTTACATCCTTTCCTCAGTCTATTCTTAACACCTGTACTTTGCGGTCTTTTTCTGCCTGTCAGGTTTCTAGGCCTCCACCTTGAGAGCAGAGTCTCGCAGTAACCTCGCTTGTGAAGGCTCTGCATTAATTGTGAACAGTGACTTAACATTTTGAGCATTTTAAGTGAAAGATCTCGGGACCAAGACTGGATGGTAATGCTTTGACTTCACTGTACACTAATGTGCTTTAAGCTGGACTGTGGCAGCTTTGTTTATAGGTCCACGTTGAAGTCTAACTGTCCATTCTGGACACTGTTCACAGCACTGGGAATTGTCATGCCACTGCCTTCCATACCAGCCTTCTGGGGAGTCTGGGCAGAATCTAGAGAACCTTCACCCTCCCTGCAGAGTAATCTTCCCCAACATTTCACAGAAAAAGTGCCCAGTCATCTTCCTTTTAATGTGGTCCATCACCCTACCCACTATAAGAGAATGAGTTGAATATCAGAGCCCATCAACTTATTGATGTACATTTTCACTCCCTTCTTCAACGTTTTGACATCTGTTTGTCATGTATTATTCCCAGTAGACTCTTATATCCCACCCTGGCATCTCATATGTCCAGTGTGCGATTTTGAACTCATCAAACATATAAGAGGCAAAACGTGCCCTTACTTGCTGCTGGCTCCTTGCCACACTTACTGCCACTTATCCAGACAGCACAGTTGTTTATACTGACAGGTCATTTGTTCAAGGGTCAGCTGCATGTGCCTCCATTTCATACTGCCTCCACAGCATCTATGGCCCGACTTTATGCCATGTACTAAGCAAGCTCTTCTGTTCCTGCAGCTGCAACCTTGGCAGTGTTACCTCCCTAAGTGCCTCACACATTGGACCATGTGGTCATTTTGGAAATTCTGCAGCAAGGTACAAAAATCTGTTGTATTTTATTGGATACCTCACTACACTGGTCTGCCAGGGTATGAGGCCACTCATGCTGCAGCTAAAGAAGCCAGTTAGGTAGTGCTGTTCATGCCTTCATCATGCTGGTCTGTTACCATGACAAGACAGATGAACTCATAGAGTGGGCAACAAGCTATGAATGGTGAAACAGTCTGTGATTTTCCCCTGTGTTCTGGTGATGAGATGTCAACATATACTTAGTTTTCTCTGTGTTCGCTTCTAGACTGGTTAGAGCCTGTGTATTAATCTTTATAATATTTATATATATTATGTTATCCCCTGTAGGTGGTCGTCATCACCATAGACTAGAAGCTGCTGTGTCCCATTCCGTTTCAGTTCCACCTGGTTTTCCGAATGTTCCTCATGGTGTATTCTAAAAAGCAAAGTTAAAAGGCAGTGGTGGTAAAGCATCTCCTTGTTTTAGACCATTTTGGATAGGAAACTTATCAGACAAAAGGTTTACCTATACAGATTTTATAGGTTTCACTTAAAGACATTTTAAAAAACTTAACGAGTTTCATGGGCTCACAAAACTTGATGGGAATACTGTATGACACTTCCCTTATAACTGAATTATAGAGTTTCTTGAAGTCTGAATAGCTGGTGTGCTGTCTCATTGTACCCTGTAACTGAATTATAGAGTTTCTTGAAGTCTGAATAGCTGATGTACTGTCTCATTGTGCTCCTGATTTTCTTCAGTATCTGACAAATGCAAAAAATGTGTCGGTACTTGAACTGTTATGTTGAAACGACTGATGATCCTGAATAATTTTGTACACATATGAACTGAAGTGTCAGAGAAGGATATTGGATACAATTTTGTATGGAGTTTATAACAGTGATACATCTTGATGCAGGTATCCCTTGCCTGACAAACATCTGATTATGAATTTTTACTGCAAGAAAGTATCTTAATTTGTACCCCCTTTTGACATAATGAATTTCATTTTTGCTACAACAAACAATTTACGTTTGTAAGAAGTTTTTTTTTGTAACGGTGGAGGAACACATCTTAATAGACAGTAGACCTACCTATAAATTAATATTGTTTATTGTAGTTGCTACCATGGTGACACACAGTCTGTATTTCTTTTGTATCCATGAAGATGTGCAAGTAAGAGGCTTTGTTAGCACCATTGCACTGCATCAGCTGTGAGAAAATAAATATGAATAAAATAATACAGTTTTATTTGCAGTAGTAAATATCATAAACAAGTAATACTGCTATTATTTTAGTGTTGTTTACTATTACCACATGTGTTAAAAATAATGGAAGATTTTTCTGGGACTCATGATTAAATCATTCATCAACTTTTACATGTTAATTAATGGGAATATAATTTTTGATGTACAAATTTTCACTTTTATGAACAGTTTTCGTAGAATGAATTACCTCCATAACTTCAAGGATTTACAGGGTGGTTCACAAAATGATCCAGTATTTGATCTGTTAATACAATTTTTATTTCAGTTACAGTACTAGGAACTAACATACAAAAAGGAAGACCATTGCATGGAGATTTATCCTCTGTGAATCGAGTGTTCAGTATGACCACCATTACATCCAGCACCTTCTTCAACATGAGCTGTGATGTTGATCACTCAACGGCATGTATCCTCGGTTGTCTCATTGCAGGCCTGAATGATTAATGCTCTCAATCCCATTATTATTCATGACTTTTTCAGAAAAATCTTTTCTGTAAGGAATCCCGGAAAAAAGTAGTCACATGGGTTTAAATCAGGGCTATTCGGAGGCCGATTCTGTCCACATGCAAAACTTTCAGGAAATCGGTTTTTGATTACATGCCAGTCGAAAGTGTCATGCAGAAAGTCAAAAACAACATTCACTGTGTGTGGCCTGGCTCTATCGAAACAGCAAACTTGTAGCAAGAAGTTTAGGCACAAAATTATTGTGTAACATACTTAATTAGCGTTCAATGTTAACTGCCTGTTCAAAGAAAAGTGGCCCTAGCAGTCGATGACATGAGATAGCGACCCACGCTGTAATTCTCGGTGGATGATACACCTCGTGAATCACTCATGAGCCTGTGATGGTGGCCAAAATTGCACATTTTGTGTATTAACCACAATACAAGTGGAAGTATGCCTCAGCAGAAAACCAATTATTATTGAACAATACCTCATTATTCTGAGCCTTTTCAGTGAATGTCATTCTCTGATATTTGTTTTGAACTGTAAGTTTAGGCAACACTGTCATTTTGTATGGATACAAATTTTTTCAATATTTGTTGCAACGATCGTCTGGATATACCTAGTTGTGCTGCAGCCTTTGTTGTTGATTTAATGGGGATTCTTCACATGGCCATTCTGACAGCACCAGTGTTCTCTGGAGCATACACAGATGAAGGCCGGCAACATTTCCTCTCCAACACTGAAACATCATTTTTAAACTGGTTGTAAACTTCACGAAATATTTTGAATGAAGGCGCCCATTGCATTTGAAAATTGGCATGAAACTGCCTCTGTGTGACCACAACACTTCTTATTTCATTAAAGAACAACACTGTTTTTATACGTTGTTCTACAATCTTCCTTTGTCAGCCATCTTGTGTAAATGGATGCATGAGCAGGACTAGCACGACACTAGCGCACTGAGGAAGAATGGGAACTAATCTACATGATCTGCTGTAAGTGTTACCATGTTACAAAACATCATTCATTGTGTGGCTGAATATTTAATACTAAATCAAATACTGGATCATTTCATGTGCCACCTTGTATGTAAATACGAGTCAGTTTTGTCACCCTTCTTGTGAATTTTTATATAGACCCCTACTGAGGTAATTCTTCCTTATTGCAAACATGATTAAATACAGTAACCTTTGAGGCAGCACAGGCAGTGAGATGACAAAACAGTGCTGAACAACCTCTTCATCAGTCTAATAGTGTTAAAGACAACAAACTATGCAGTTTCACAGTGCGTAATTTCCTTCATTTCACTGACTTAGGACAGACAACTGGAGTCTGTTCCCCAACAGCAATGTTACAAATTTTTATTTTCACTACTATGTGTAGAATAAGATGTCTGTGGAGCGTCCTGACCATTGGAGTACTGTGTGACATTGACTTCTCACCTCCATTTAGTGCTAAGATTAAAAGTGTGTGGAGCTTTGTGTTTTCAGCGAGTATGTTCATGGTGTATAGACATGGAGACAAGTTTGCCTTTGCTGTGGTCTTGTTAACTTTCTGCATGTTTACAGTTATGTAGACACAATTATATATGCATCTATGCCTTTTGAAGAGTATTACTCAGTGGTGTGTAATATATTTTCTTGCTCTATGAACACTTTTTGTTTTTCTTTTTTACAGAAATTTCACAGTATTAACAAGAAATATGCCTGCTGTCAATGATTGTAATGCTTTGCTCACTGATGTCAGTCAAGTTCAAAAGGAACTAGAAAAGTTTGATGTTGAGAAAGCAGTGGATGCCAATGAAATATATGAGTTGCTAAAGACTCATTCTTTTAGAAGTGATCGGGTGCAATTTGTTACTATGCACCTACTGGTTACTCTGGGCTTAAGAAATGACTTGGACAGCGGAGACATGATTAATGTTTCAGATGATAGTGATAATAATTATCTGGATGGTTTTTGTTATGTATCATCCCCAGATTTGTCAGTTCATGATTTACATTCTTCTGCTAAAGAAAATATGAATTGCAGTTGTAACAGCAGTACTGATTATGCAGACGTCCTAGCAGTATCTGAAGTTGATGTATATCCCGCCACTAGCCTTTTTCAGAGTAAGACAGAAAGCACTTCTCATCTGCATGAAATAGAGCCCACAGCATCACCAGCAGCAGGTGCTTCAACACCTGAGAGTAATGCAGGCCTCAGTACCACCATTGAACATAATTCAGAACCTATTAATAGCAATGTTATGTCTCTCTCGACCTATCAGAATGATGACTTTGTGTGTGATATCAATAACAATGATCCAAACAACAATACTGAGTATGAATTCCCTGTTCAAGTTGAAGATAAACAGGAGCAACATAATTTTACTGCCAGAGATTCTGATGATTCTGGGATGGAATTTGAAGATCAAGATGACATTCATTGTGAATTGTTGAAAGAGGCCAGGCTCATTAATAGCATTGTTCCAAAGCAGAGCTTGGAACAAAGTTATTCTTATCTGGAAACAAATGTAGATTGTCAGAATAAAGTCCAGAATGTAATGCAAGAATTTTCAAGAATGGAATTGGAAACTGAATTTTGCAATTCAGCCATAGGTGATTCTGGAAGTATAGGCAGCATATTGGAGATCCCATGTCAGCACATTGTTTCAGAAACACGGGTTCTGGCCGAGCCTCAGCCAGGTTCATCATCTGACAGAGAAATTAAGATAGAGAAGAAGAATGCTGTTAAAACAAACATTCTTCCTGAACCTCAGCCTTCTACATCATCTGATTCTGAAATGAAGATGAGAGCTTTGAAGCGAAATGATGTAAGGGAACTTTGTCCTACATCTAAAAGTGCAAGAATGAACACAAAGGGAAGTGCTATGAGCAAACAAAAGGGAATTAAATTTGAGCAGGGCAGAGTTTCAAACACTTATCAAACAGTTAAAAAATCTTACAGGAAAGCACACAATTCAAGTCAAGTGTTTGAAAATATCAAACCAGGAATTAACATTGAGGCTGAAATTATCTCTTCTGAAACTGATGCCAATCTGCCAAGTATTTCAGCATCAAGTGCATCAACAGAGCAGAGAACTGGGGTTATAGATAATGCAAGGGAGGTGGGAATTATGTCCACAACAGATCTTAATAAGCAAACCAAACTTGCTGATACAAATAATGAATGTGCATTGAGAACAAATACTTCTGATGGTTGGAATGATGAAATATGTGTTTCTGAAACCGGAACTTCACGAGCATGTGTTCATGGTATGGTTGACACCCTCATTCCATCATCATCCACAGAAAGTGTGAAGCTAATTTCATCTAAATCTGCAGGAGAAAGTCGCAAGAGAAGACTGGAATCAGTTGATTCGGAATCTTCATCAAATAAGAAGAAGACTGGAGACTTTGATCAAAGTCATTCCTTACCGCACATGGATATTGCAACTAATGAAATTACTTTAACACAAAACCAACAGAAGTATGAGTCAATTTTGATAGAAATGTTTCCTGATGCAGATCCTCAGTACCTAAGAGAACTGTGCCAGACAGTTGAAATGGAAGAGTCTTTGGTTAATATTGTGACAGAATTATTAGAGAGTGATGATTCTCCATATCACCAGACTCTGGAAGAACCATGGGCTGGATCCTCCACTTCGTCACCTATGCCAGATGAAGACAGAGTTCAGATGCAGTATGACACTTTGGTTGCCATTCTTCCAAATGCTGATCCCGTATACTTGTGGGAAACTTGTGAGAAAATTGGCCATGATGAGGATGCCATGAAGACTTTTGTAATCCAGGCTCTGGACAGAAAAATGTACCCAACACATGAGGACTCTCTCAAAAGACAAGAAGCTTTTGAACTCAAAAAAAAATATACTGAGCAGTTTAGCATCGAAGGTTTCTTGGAAATTCTACCTGACCCATTTAAGTACTTTCTGGAAGAGAAGAAAAACGATAGCAAGCTTATTCAGCATTCACTGGCATATTTAAGAGGAAGATACAAAACAATTGTAGAACGAGTCCTGAGAGATACGCTTTCCAAGAATCATTATAATTTAACATTAACTTGCCACAAATTGGATAACTACAAAGGAAAAAAACGTTGTCGTGCGCGTTCTAAGAGTGAATGCAGGATTCCAGCTGAAGTCAATGTACCCTTTCTGCAGGAGGTGAGTAGTTCTTTCACATTATTTAAACTTAAGCTTTCACAGTCCAGAGAGCAAATTTGATAGTGACAAATGGAGACTGGAAGACAGCACTGCACTGTAATTCACTTGGTTATGAGACAGTTTTCTTGTGAAAGTACTATGATCCGGGATGTAATGCTATGTAGTCTGGTAGAAGTTTGCCTGTGTTTCAAAAAACGATGAATTTCTGCTGGACTACACAGTGTCACATTCCAGAGAATGGGATATTTCATAGTCACAGCTGCAAGAACCTCACATCCATCAAGGTTCTTTTACGTTTCATTTTCGTTAAAAATGAAAAGAAAGAATGAAAAAATATGTAAATAATTAAATGTGAGTCATCATTCTCTGGGTTAAAAGACATTTGCAGCAGTGAAATCCCTCAGAACTCCTGTATCTCTGCATATATTTCTGTGACGTGTGTCTGGACATCGTCTCTATAATCATGAATGTAATAGTACATTATGCACCCAGAAGGAACAGTTCATGCAAACAATTGGACATGTTTCTACGAGGGGTGTTCAAGTTCTAAGGTCTCCAATTTTTTTTTGTCAGGACTGGGAGCAGGTAGACACATGCGGTTTAGTTTAAAATACATGTGCACTCTTTGTGAAGGAATGACAGAGATAGCAGCACTGTACAGCACACAGAACTCTAGTGGTGGCGGCGAGAGTTAGGAGTGTTTTTGATACCTAAAATGGCGACGTTTTCATTACAAGAACAGCGAGTAATTATTCATTTTCTCCACTTGGGTGGTGCAACACCCATTGAAATTCATCGCCAGTTGAGTGAGATGTGTGGTGTTGGTGTCATGAATGTGAAAAATGTGCGTTTGTAGTTGCGACAGTTCAAAGAAGGCCGAACGTCATGTGACAACGAACCAAAACAATCTCGGCCTCGCACCAACCGGTCTGACAACATGGTTGAGCGAGTTGACAAATTGTTTTGGAGGATCACTGATTGAGTGCGGAAAACATCGTCTCCAAAGTTGGCATTTCTGTGGTATCTGTGCACACAATCCTACATGAAGACCTGTGAATGCGGAAAGTGTCCTCCATGTGGGTGCCACGAATGCTGGTGGACGACCACAAGGCTGTGCGCATGGCAATTTGCCAGGCGATGTTGACACGTGATGAAGGCATGAATGGGACTTTCTTTTCATCAATTGTGACAATGATGAGACATGGATGCTGTTTTTTAATCCTGAAACAAAGCGCAAGTCAGCTCAATGGAAGCACACAGACTCACCACCACCAAAAAAAATTTCAGGTAAGTGCCAGTGCTGAAAAAATGATGGTGGCCATGTTTTGGGACAGCGATGGCGTAATCCTTACTCATTGCATTTCCAAGGGCACTATGGTGACAGGTGCATCCTACCAAGATGTTTTGAAGAACAAGCTCCTTCCAGCACTGCGAGAAAAACAGCCAGGAAAGGCTGCATGTGTGCTCTTTCACCAGGACAATGCACCAGCGTATCGGGCATACGCGACGCAGCAGTTTCTTCGTGAAAACAACCTTGAAGTGGTTTCTCATGCTCCCTACTCACCTGACCTGGTTCCTAGCGATTTTTGGCTTTTCCCAATGATGAAAGACACTCTCCGTTGTTGCACATTCACCAGTCGTGCCGCTATTGCATCAGCGATTTTCAAGTGGTCAAAACAGACTCCTACAGAAGCGTTTGCAGCGGACATGGAATCATTGCGTCGACGTGAAAAATGTGTACGCCTGCAGGGAGATTACAATGAAAAGTGACAGAAGTTCCAAATTTTTTATATGATTATTGTGTGAAAAAAAATCGGAGACTCTAGAACTTGAATGCACCACGTACAAATGGAAATAATTATGCAATATAAATTTCAGGATACAGGTGACAGTCCTGAAGAAAATGGGAACATTCATACTAAGGCTCACCTTCTGCGGTATTACATCAAATAGTTAGTACATGAGTACTAGTGTTTTAGAGGAACGTACTGCTTCCAACTTCATCTGCACCATGAAGATGAAATCAGTATGTTCCTTGAAAAAACTGATAACCACCTAGGAGACTATATGCCATAACACAGAAGACAAAAATATGAAATGTAAATTATATCTCATTAAAATTTGCCATTGTCTTATATTTGAAATTATCTCATAGTTGGTGTAAATATGGTGGTCCCTAGTGTGAAATTTAAGGCGTGCTTTCAGGGAGAGATGTGCCTACATTCTCTGTCCATTGTTCAATTTGCATATTGTTTTCTTACCATTCTCCTTATACGTGGTACAATCCAAAAGTTCCTGAAATATATTAATAACAACTATTACGTCTTACCTGGATCTATTCTGCACCATCACCTTCAAAGTAGTCCCCTTGGGGGCGCATACACCGATCCCTGTGTTTCTGCCACTTTTGAAATGCATTCTGGAAGTCTTACTTTGTTAGGGTGTTTAGTACCATCTGCATTTCCACTTGAACTTCCTCAACTGTATCAAATCTTTGCCCTTTCAACTTGATTTTCATCTTGGGGAAGAGAAAGAAGCCACATGGAGCTAAGTCTGGCGAGTATGGAGGGTGGGGAACAACTGCCATCTTGTTTTTAGCCAAAAATACCTGCACAGTGTAAGCCGTATGCGGTCGTGCGTTGTCATGGTGGAGTACCCAGTCGTTTGTGCGCCACTTCTCTGGATGTTTTCTCCTCATGTCCTCCCTCAAACACCTTAGAACATCGCGATAGAACTCTTTATTGACTGTCTGACCAGGAGGGACAAACTCCTTATGAACAATCCTGTCAATATCAAAAACAGATCAGCATGGACTTAATATTGCTCTTGACTTGTCGAGCTTTTTATGGCCAAGGTGAAGAAGGGCTCTTCCATTGTGACGATTGCTGCTTACTTTCAGGGTCATAGCCATCAACCCAACTTTCATCACTGGTGACCACCTTCGAAAGAAAGTTTGGGTCCTCTTGAAGCTGTTGTTGAAGTTCCCTGCAGACTTCCAAGCAATGCTGCTTCTGTTCATTTTGCAGCAGTTGTGGCACAAACTTCGCTGCAATTCTCATGTTCAGTTCCTCTGACAAAATTCGTTGACATGTACCATAACTTAGTCCCAAGGTGTTAAAGAGGTCTTGGATGGTCAGTCTACGATCTTGCAGAATCAGATCCCTAACTTTCGCGACATTTTCTAATGTGGTGCCATTTGACGGCCATCCTGAACAATCGTCGTCATCAGTCGATGTTCAGCCATTTTTTAAATGCTTATACCAGTCATAAGTTTGTGTCTGGCGTAAACTGTTGTCACCAAAATTTTGCTTCATCATTTGGTGCGTTTCTGCAGCGGTTTTCCCGAATTTAAAACAAAACTTTATACAGACACTCTGCTCTCTCAGGTCAGCCATCGCAAAACCGCAAACTCACGGAAACACAACAATAAACCCAACCACTCAACTCGACGCCGCTTGCCACACTGATTCAAGAAGGGTGTGTGGGGAGACACATAGCGGTATTTCGATGTACTCATAACCATTCGCGCGCAAAATTAAAATTTCGGGAACTTTTGGATTGCACCATGTATAATACAGTCTGGATGTTCTTCATAAGTTTATAGAAATTAATTGTATGCTACAGCTCTTGTTCTTAAATACCTGTAAATTAATTTTTATGCTACACCTCTTAGTCTTAAGTTTCTAGAATTGCAATTGGTGATTATTCATGCGGTGTTAGAAGAGTAGCCGGCCTGCGAAAGTGCGGGTAAATGATGAAATCTGAAGTATGAATCAAGAGAGCACTAACTCACTGGAGCAGAGTTCTTAAGAACCTGCCACTGGACACTCCCCTGAGCCAGATGAATCCAGTATACAGTGCCTCATCTATTTTTCTAAGATCAACTTTTATACTGTTCTCCCATCCACATCTATATGTCCCATGTATTCTTCCCATCAGGTTTTATCACCATTTACATGTGTACTACATGCACTGCCCATCTCTTTCTTTATTTCATCATCCTAACATTATTTGACAGGAAGTACACTTTACTGGTTTATTGATTAATTAATGATGGTCTCAGTGGCTATTTAGCTGTGAAGGGTATTATGATTAGTGTACAGTGAACTTGAAGGGATATTGAGAGAAGTCTTAATTCAAGATGCTCTCCCAGTATTTGCCATAAAAAAAACAGGATAATCAAGCTTTGGGCTGAGATTTAATCTGTGACCTCTAAAATACAAAGCAGGATTGGTACTCACTTTACTGGGCTGTCTGATTAAATAGTACAAACTGTGAAGGTCCTCAATATGAAATTTTCTTCTGACTCTGTTGTTTTCTCATTTGTCCAAATATTTCCCGTGGCCAAGTCTCGCCCTCCCCCCAGCAAAGTGACATAGAAGTTTTGTACAAGGGTATTGATTGATTAAGGGATGGGCTATGTTATACCAGGCCTTATGCTGCAGCCATTTTTTGATCTGTTGTGTACCCCCTTCTTGGTTAGCCCCCCAGGAGTCTCACACTTCAGATGAAGGCAAGGGGGCCTTAGTGGGGCATTTGAGTATTTGTTTGGCGCTATGAAGTGAAACCCCAAGTGACAAAATGTTGAATTGGCTAGAGTCTCACAGTTAATTAACATGTGTGAAGCTGTCTCATGTTAGTTCTGGCACCTTTTTTTAATGGGACTATCATATACATGTAAGCTGGTTCCTGTTTAATTTTTATAGTTTTTTTGTGTTCTTCTGTGAACTCCCAATGTTTTTTATAGTTTCTGTTCATTCAGTTGAGCAGCTCCTGATATGCCATGTGCTAATTCAGGTCCTGTAAATGGGCATTCAGATCTTGTTGCCAAGGGGTTGGCAGTCCCATTACATTGATTCCGCTGTGACATGGCACTCACATCAGTTTAAGACCATAATCTTCTACCAATTTCACAAGGGACTGGTGGCAGTCCCTAATCAGTTAAAGAGTTGTTTTGGTAACTTCTAAATGCTCTTAATACTGACTGACCGTATGACAGAATACAGATGTTTCTGTTTTTATAGTCATGATCTACATTCTCAGCTACACATGCCTTAATGGCATACCATGGTGTATTATCCAAGGCTGGAGCTGGTCTTCCTTGTTCTGTATCCATACATCCCAACCCCAGTGCCTTAATTTGTCTTGGGATCATCTGTATGTCAGTCGTGCAGGAATTCACTTGCCCTTCCACCATGCATAACTTATGGTATAAATATCTTGATACACTTTCTTCAGTCCCCATCTGTAGATAGGTTCTTCCTTCATGCTCCAAGACAGGTAGGCATGCCCTTACCACTTGAATTAGGGTTTCCATTGTCTGCTGCAACAGAAGTGTAGATTCCTGCTCAGGCTCCAGCCTCAAATTTTAGGTGTAGTGGACTTCAGTTGTAGCTGTAGGAATCATCCTCATGGCTTTGATAATACCCGAGAAGGCCAAACTCTGCAGTATGCTAAGCTTGGCTGTGCTGGTTTTAAATTTTATCCTTGGCTATAACACTGGTAGAACTGGTTATTGTGGGCCTTACCACCACTTTGTATATCCAATGGAACACCTTTGTTCTTAGTTCCCATGATATCCTGAACACAGTTTTGTGTGGCCATAGGGCTTCATGGGCATATTTCATTACCTTATCCAGCTTCTTTTTCCATATCAACCCTTCATCTAAAATAAATTCAGGGTACTTCACTTCACTTCACTTCACATCCACTTCAGGTGGATTGTTTTGCTGAAGAGAGTTTGTTCCTAAAGTTTCCTTATGTCTTTCTTCCTGGTATTGTTACTGTTTTATTTGGGTTGATAGACAAATGTGTTTTGTTACACAACTGTTGGGCTATACTTAGAGCTCTTTGTAGCACCTCTGACACAATCTGAGGAAATTTCTGCAACACATCCAGTGATGAGTTCCTTTCTCCTTCTGCTGCAGTAGTCCGTGACATTGCTTATCTCTTACATCAGTGATGGTTTGTCATATGGAAGGTATGCTGAGGAAGCGATAAGTTCCTGTGGCTCCTTCCATTTATGTATGCCATCCCTCTGGAACAGGGATCCAACAAATGTTACTCATGACATAAATACAGGATCCTGCATTATCATCTGAGCTCATTAAACCTCTTACTAGGCCCCAGTAGATTCATTGATCCTGAATAAGTGCTAGATATATCGCATCCACAGCAGGCTGTTGGCACAGAGCTGCCATAGCTGCTTTGCTGTGGTCTCAGTTATTTTGAATGAATTTATTGTTTTCTTTTCCTCCCCCATCCAAGTTCACTTTCTTTATCTTAATTTATGGAGGGTCTGTTTTCATCTCCTCCCCTTTTCTTTCTTCCTTCCCAGATGATTGAGTATTCTCCAAGAAAGTCCCCAAATCTGTGAGGCAGCCCTCTCTGTTCAAAGGAGACCTGCCCACTGCTCCCTCTCGTGCTGCCCCTTTTAACCCAAGAACTTGAGTCTCAAGGGGGTGTCCATAATAGTTCTTCCCCCTTGACATCAGATTCATAATTTCATAATAATTTCATAATTTTATTTACATCCATAACTGTAAAATATACAGTCGGATAAAGTCAAAGGGAATATATAGATTTAATAACAATCACACCTAACATAATCAAAGAATACATAAATACTTAAATATATTATATAAAAAACCACCAGCACATGCATTAACAGACAATTACAGTCATTTAATTCAACATCTTACATATAAAAAAACTCCTGAAGAGAGTAGAAGGCATTATGCAACAAATAACACTTCAATTTCCTCCTAAACACTTTAAAATCAGATACATTCTTTAACTCCATAGGAAGATTATTGTATAGTTTTATGCCCATGTTTATCACACTTCTCTTACAACGATTTGTATTACAATGTTGGGCATACAGATTATGTTTATGCTTTGTATTGTAATTATGCACATCAGAGTTCAGAGTTGTATAGATTCTATTTTTTATGATAAAACATAAAATCTCCAGTATATACAAAGAAGTAACAGTTAAAATTTCTAACTCACCAAACAGCCTTCTGCAGGATGCCCGATTATCAACGCCCATAATGGCTCTTATGCATTTTTTTTTTACTTTAAAAACTGTATCTATCTCTTTACCTCCACCACCCCAAAACATAATACCATACTTAAATATGGATTCAAATTTAGTAAAATATACATTTCTTAATACCTGTAAACTAACAGAATTACGTAAGGATTTGATCAGATATAGAGCCTTGCTCAGCTTAAGGCAGATATATTGAGTGTGATTCAACCAGCTCAAATTTTCAGAGATATCAATACCCAAGAATTTCACCGAAGATGAATATACTAATTCCCTATTGAATAAACGTATGACCGGTCTGTTCCTAGAAGTAGATCCTTTTCCATGGAAAAATAATACTTTGGTCTTGTCAGTGTTAACAAAAAGTTGATTCACATTAAACCAACTTTCTAGTTGATCAATAACCTTTTTGATTTTTATATTTAACCCTTTGATGTGGTCATTTAAATTCCACGGCCGCGGCTCCTGCGGTAATATATTCAGCCGGCCATTTAAATTTTGCTCGAAAATTATTTATTCATCATTGTTCTTAAATTCTATAAGATAGGAACATGAAACTTTCACTAAAATGCTCTTA